>NW_023606987.1:0-40001 GCF_013339745.2 Dermacentor silvarum | reverse complement strand
ACGTGCAAGCGCAATCGGCTTAAAGCAACACTGAAGATAAAGGTGGGTTCATCGTAGTATTCACCTTTCAGGCCACTCTCACCGTGAGAGCAAGCTCAAACCTGAAAACACACAAAAGTTCTTTCATGAAAGACAGCGATGCTGTATAAGCGAGTTCTCACATCCTTCGGAATTACTACAGTGGTTTGTTTCCTCACTGTTTTTAGCCATGATTCATCTACGGCACATTGGTCAGTCGACACTTTCGGGCTCCCGTGATGCATAGGTTACGCCGTCACAGAACACCTATAATGAACTTCGAGAAGGGCAACTGTACCTTCCACTGTCCACGGAGTTAAGAGCAGCGGTGGCGTCGTAAATTAAAGTGCACGACGAAGAGATGGCGCCGTCAAATCAAAGCTAATATCATCGTCCTTGCAGAGTGAGCAATCGCCGCTGAGGTGGCGGCTGATGGGGGGTCTGGTGCGCCGTTTGCTCGCGGGTTTTGGGAGTTTTGTCAGCGCGTCGGGGGGGGGGGGGGGCATTCGAATGTACGGTATTCTAACATGACTATAGATGTCTTATTACTTCGCCTGGTGACCGAGAGACCTCAATTGGCAAAAAATCAGACAAGTAAGCCTACATTGTTTATTGTCAACGGCGATGAAGCAGTACATGCCCACAATTTTCGCACAGGTCAGGTGGACTTAAGGCTGTCGCTCACTGAGTTTGCAACATCAATCAATCAATAAATCTTTATTTTCCGCCACAAAGAGCAGAAGGCTACAGAAGAAGCCACAGCTGACGAGCTCCTAAGCCGATACAGTTCGACGGGTTCCAAAATAAAAGCAGTAACTGCACGCTACTGGACACAATAAGGGTTACATACAGACTTACATGAAGCAGGCGTAATAAAAGCAATTATGCAATACACAACTGGTATCAACAAAAGAAAAGAAAAAGGCATGTACAATGAAACAAGGAATACAAGCAAACACATGTACAATGTGGACAAAAGAAAAGAAGAAAAAGATTATTTTCTATTGAAGTGAGATTAACAAAGTATACAAAGCAAGTTTGAAAGTCTGCAAGAATACAACCGTGGCTGTACAAAGCAAAAAAAAAAAAGTAGTCCTACACGTTTGTACTCGCGAAGGAGTAATATTGCAAAATAGAAGTCATTTTGCGAAATAGCTGTCTATTTCAGCATCACTACTCGTGCTTATGACAAAGCCTTCAAATATAATAGTGTTAGAATGTAATAATAATAATAATAATAATAATAATAATAATAATAATATAATGTATAGTAGTATAATATGGACACTAAAGGCAAATACTAAGTCGACGGAAACTGTTTAAATAGCATTCCAGAAACCATGGGACGCTTGTTTCGTGCAAAAAAAAAATAGTTTACGAGAAAAAAAAATTGTAACTGAAGGGTCCGAATACCTGTATAGGTAATCTCCCGCCACGCCAACCAGGGAGTGATGACGTTGCATACGTCGTCACCGCCCTTTGCTGCCGTCGGTGAGTAAAACGGCGCCCGATAGACGGCGCTACGATGCGCCGCTGCAGCTGCATTTGATGAAGTGGCGTGGCCCGTTCGGGCATCCCGCGACATCACATGAAGTGGAATTCTTTGCTAATGCAGTTTGTGCGTTTCACGAGCCAGTAAAAAGCTGGCAGATACGACGCCCTGGGAATCGATGTTATGCGAAGCAGTGTGCGGGGAGCCTACGAAGTTAAAGAAACGACCATGAAAACACCACGACGTAGGCGGCTGTTTCATGACGTGCATGACACGCATCTCATGGCATTCATGTCATGAGTCCTCAGGAGTCTCTTTAGCTATGCCGAAGGGACATTAAGGCGAAGCCTTAGTCATGCTCATGACTATGCTTCGACAGTCGGCCTTAGCCTTTTCCCTCACTTATACCACATCAATCAATCAATCAATCAATCAATCAATCAATCAATCTGTTTATTTCCGTCTTTCGTGTACATGATACAACGAAACAGGTGGCAAGAGGTGGCACATCCGAACCATTCCATTGATTTTTGAGTGTTTATATGTTTTCGCTCAGACATTGGAATTTTTGCTGAGTCATCGTCATGAATATGACTTCTACCACAATCCTTTAGTGTGTCTTTCACTTAGTACCCACGTCCGAACTGATTTCAGTTGTTTTTGAGCGTTCATCTTTTTTTGCTGAGTCATTGTCATTTTTGCTGAGACATGCTGATGAATATGACTTCTACGACCATCCTTCAGTGTTTCCTTCACTTAGTACTCATGTAAAAAACCCATTTCAGTGGTTTCTGAGTGTAATTTTTTTCGCTGAGTCGTTGTCATTTTTGTTGAGTCATGGTCATGAGTATGGATTCTACCATGATCCTTAGTGTTTCCTTCTCTTAGTACCCACGTCCGAACCCATTTGGTTGTTTTTGTGCGTTAATCTTTTGCTGAGTCACTGTCATTTTTTAGTCATGGCCATGACTTATACCGTAGTAATTTAGTGTTTCCTTCACTTAGTACCCACGTACGAACCCATTTAGTTGTTTTGAGTGTTAAACTTTTTTGCTGAGTCATACTGATGAATATGACTTCTACCACTATCCTTCAGTTTTCTTCACTTAGTATCACGTAAAAACCTATTTCAGTGTTTTCTGAGTGTTAATATTTTTTCGATGAGTCATTGCCATTTTTGCTGAGTCATGGTGATGACTATGACTTCTCATCCTCATTAAATGTTTCCTTCACTTAGTACCCACGTCTGAACCCATTTCAGTGGTTTTTGTGTGTTAATTTTGTGTGTCTTTTAGGACTGCGATTTGCATAAACTTGTGCACAAAGCAAGCGATGTCTTGCAATCACTGAACACATGGAGTATAAGGAATTCGTTAATTATAAACAATTCTAAAACAAATCAGTACTCTTTGTCCCAAAAATAAGCCCGTAAACTGCGATTTGACACCAATGATTGACCCGGAAACAATTAAAATTGAAACCTACAGTGAAAACCCTGGGAGTGATTTTTCACGAAAATATGTTATGGAACAATCACGTGATCTTGTCACTCTAAACTTTCTCGTGTCGTAGGTGTCCTATCACGTCTTCGCTTTAGCTTGCCTCAAAGGATCAAACTTCTACTATATCATTCTCTATTCTTATCTACACTAACTTATTGCTATCTGGTATGGGGCACCACAACGGAAAAGAACTTAGGGAGAATATTAGGCTAAGAAAAAAGCTGTACGCATAATTACAGGTTCTCCACGCGATGCACGCTCTAAACCCATATTGAAGCCCTTAATTTACTACCAATGCCTGACATTTACAATTCGAATTTACTTGCAGAAGAAAACCATGATTCTTTTCTCATAGACTTAGCGCATTTAACACCGTGCACCTGCCCGTATAGCACGCGAGCCTCTGATGATTGGAATCCCTTACACACGTACACACTATGGTCGCCAAATGATGAAATATTTACTGCCTAAACACTAAACAGGTTTTCCACAAAAAATGAATGATACCATTCTTTTTCTACAAACATCTTTTTGTGCATTTCAAACAAAAGCGATAAAATACTCAGACATGTTTACCACTGTATTAAGTACTTATGATTTCTTGTTGCTGTTTGCTATGGCTAAATGGTGTGAAAGCTCTTGTCAAGCCTTGATGGCTTTTGCTTTCACCCACAGCATCACTGTTGTGACTGTTGTACTGTCTCATCTGGTGTTGAAATAAATTGATTTGATTTGATAATCTTTTTTCGCTTAGTCATTGTCATTTTAGGCGGCTGTTTCATGACCTACATGACACGCATGTCATGACATTCATGTCATGACATTCATGTCATGATCTATCATTTATGTTCATCATGCACTCTTGTCATACTATGCCAATTTGGTGCAAACAAAGTTGACGAAACCACCATGACATCACCAAGACGTAGGCGGCTGTTCATGACCTACATGAGACGCATGTTACGGTATTCATATCATGACCGATCATTTATGTTCGTCTCTTGTCATCTCTTGTCATGCCATGCCAATTTTATTACATCCCGAGTTAACGAAATGACCGGAGAGCACCAAGACGTAGGCGGCTAGATAGATAAAAGATACTGTCAAAGTGGCAAATGTTCGCCAAGGAATGCTTCGAATTTAAAATGGTGGAACAAAAACAGCCAATAGATGAACAAATCACGGTTTTAGTGAAGCGTTCAGAAACATACGTTGTATTTCCGGTGGTGACACAATCAATTTGTTGTAGCCCTTAGACAAGTCCAAAGGTGTGAAAAAATATAAACAGCGTCTTGGAGGCTGGTGTCGAAGAACAAAAAAAAAAAATAAAAATAAAAGAAAACAGCGCCGATTACTACGGTGAATGTGGGTCAGTTCGTGATCCATGTCTGAATAAGGACAGTGCACACAACGCTGCATGACAGACAAAACATTAGGTGTGCATTTTTTTCGGTGGTGTCTTTGTGTGAGTTGTGCTTATAGTGAACCTTGATTAGATGACAATTGCTTGTCAGATGCTAGTAATAAACACAGTCATTCTATTGTGTCTGAAATGCAAGAATGTAAATGTATCATCGGAAGTACATTTCCCACTTGTGTGCACTGAATTTGTCGCGGTGGATCACTTGTGCAGCAACAGCCAAAACTATTTAATATTCATGCCGTATTCCATGTAATAAATTTTAGCAACTTGTGAAAAGTACTGTGAACCTTGTTTGAATTGCCATTGAAGACCCATAAACACATAATTATTGTTTTTTAATATCTTGCATAAATGTGAGAGAAAGCGTTTTAGGAAATGTATTTGGGATCCACAACTTGCGCGTCTCATAGGTGCAAGTCTTGAAACTTGAAGAGACGACTAAACGAATATGCTTTATCCGTCTCGCACGCAAAGAAATTCAAAGTTGACAATGCGAGGCAGTGCCTTTTACTCGCCGGTGCGAACGCCCACGGTCTGCAAGGTTAATCCGCTTTCATGGGTAGTCTCCAAGAAGGCTACTTGGTTCGAGCGATGAACTTCGCGGTAGCGTACACCGTTTTTTTATAAATTTTGTTTTTCCCAAGCTACACGTGATTACGCGGCCACACGCGGCAGTCACTAAGGATGGAAGCCATGGAGCTGTTATGTTAGTGAAACACCGCAGCTGATGAAATTTCCTGTCTTTAAGCATTCGCTTGCAGACGGCTATCGAAAGTCGGACGCATCAACTGGCTCAGATATTATTGTTATCAAAAGAAATGCTTTTAAACGAACCTGCTTGATGCTGCTGAAAGGAAATGGCCGCCCCTTTTGTAAGTATTACCGTTGTACAATTTGAATGAACAACGGCCCGAACTGTAATTGATATCAAAGGGCTGCCGCTTATCCCGTCAGAGGTGTATCCAAACGTGATTCAAGTTCTTCTTTCGGGGTTTTACGTGCCAAAACCAGTTATGATTATGAGGCACGCCGTAGTGGAGGGCTCCGGATTAATTTTGACCACCTGGGGTTCTTTAACGGGCACTACAACGCAAGCACACGGGCATCTTACATTCGCCTCCATCGAAATGCGGCCGCCGTGGCCGGTATTCGATCCCGCGTTGATTCAAGTGATGAAGCACACATTTATTAACAAAACTTCAATAAAATGGTTGCCTACTCGTTGGGAAAAAATGACATGTTAACTTTGTCGCATACTATAGCTACATTTATAGATAAAATACTTAGCAGCGTTAAGCAGTCCTCGCAGAAAAAAGCACGAAGTATATGGGATCAAATTAGAGTAACTTTACTTATGCGCTGCGTGCTTGAACGCGTTGCGGTTGGTTTTTCGCCCACTGTGGCTATCGTTGGAACTTGAGAGCTTCCTCCCTTGCGCGCCCGAGGTTGAGCGGCGATCGTCGGGCCGACTGTCGGAAGCTTTCACTGAACATACAGCATACCGCGCGCGGCGACGATGCTTGGGCTTGGACTTTATAGGAACCTAACGGCGATGAAAGAAATGTGCCTGGAGTGTCCATATAATTGCTATCGCGATAAAATTGTTATTCTTAAACAGGAGCAACAAATCTGTTACCTGCTCAAAGGAGAGGTATCGTTTTGAATGACTGGAGATTGTTGCGCTGAAGCTATGCGGTGCAAGCGTTCGCTCTGGAACTGGTACCTCTTAGCGAAGTGCATAAAGTCCCTGTATTTTTCAAAGGTAGCGCAAACTTCCTCTCCGCGCCGTTTCCTCCTCACCCTCCCTCGCGGCCGCCATTAGTGAGCGAAGCGCGCGGGCCGCTACCGCCCGCTTCATTTCGTATCGCACGCGGCCCGATGAAGCGCTTGCTTGAAACGCAACTGTTCTGGGCGCATTTTCACAGGGCTGTTCGTACGTAAGATATCTACGTAAGATATGTAGTACCTTCAATGATTAGTAGAATCTGCATCGCTCAGACGACGAAAACGAAAGGTAGAACAAGTTAAACGCAATCCTAAGCAGTCTCTTCTACTACTCATTGTTTCTCGGAATCGAATGGCGTTCCGTTTACCTGACATTTACGAAAACAAAAAGCTAGATCAAACTATGCACACACATCACGGTGGAGACATTTATGTGCTGAATACCCTCAACGTGTTTTTGTATTTCCAAAATGCATCCACGCGTTTTCTTTCGCCCTGAGTTATATGCCTTGGTTCCCGTGTGTGCGCGTGCTTTCTGAGTTTTGCTCTTTAATTGACGACTCTTCCGTTATACTCACTTTATGAGAAGTCATGCTGGTTTCATATTCCCAAAATGCGCCCTTTTGTTCGCCGCAGAGCATAAACCGGGACTTTTCTGTTATTTGTCACGATCAGCCAACTGAGGTTGGCTGATCGTGAACTCGCGAACGCACCCACCTTCCCGCGTTCTCACTAACTGGGTGAGAACAGCGATCAGAACCTCCCTCAGTAATGACCCCTCGTGGCAGTCAAATTTCTTTCTTCCGATACAGTGGAACCATATCACTCGCCGTTTCAGGTTTCGTTTGGCACGAGGAACCGCAAAAAGCTTGCCCCCTTGGCAAGGCTATTCGAACATCCAACAGCACAGCAAGTCGGCATCGTGCTGCAGCCAAGCGCGTCTTCAAAAATGTAAAAAGTCTACGCTCACGCACAGCGCACATGTGTCCCGGTGTTTCTACGTTCACTAATGGCGCCGTTGTCCCGCGATAACGAAAGCCGCGCAGGTTATTCGTCACGTGTAAAGCCTTGTCCAATGGGAGAGCAAAAAACGGCGAAGTAGTCAGGAGATGGTAGAGAGCGGGGAGGAAATTCTCTTTCTTATTTGAACAATCGTTGGCACTGCCTTTGCAACATACAGGGGCCATAACGGGTACCGGGCGTGCCTCTCCAGCAGCAGAAATTCGTAACGGTCACCGCTTACGTCGCCTTTCTGTCTTTGCAGACTCCAAAAAAAGTATCATCGATTATATAGGAACACAAATGGCAATTTTCGAGCCAAGCTTTTGTATCCTAGCCTGCGCCGGCGAGGTAACGCTAAAAAAAACGGGCAGGTCCCACGCCCTGTGGCAATCGATGTAATCGATGGAACCTACCAAGTTAACGAAACGACCATGAGAGGACCAAGACGTAGGCAGCTGTTTCATGACATACATGACACGTATGTCATGACATTCATGCCACGAGTACCTCAGGCGCCTCGTTAGCTAGGCCTAAGAGACCTTCAGGTGAAAGCCTTAATCGTGCTCATTACTATGACTTCGACCATCAACATGTAGCCTTTCCTTCACTCAGTACCCACGTCAGAACCCATTTCAGTGGGTTGGGAACGTTCATGTTTTCTCGCTGAGTCATTGTCATTCTTGCTGAGTCATGCTCATGATTATGACTTCTACCAATCATCATTTAGTGTTCCGTCAATTGGTACCCACGTCAGAACCAGTTTCCTTGAGTTTGAGTGTTACTGTTTTTTCGCTGTTTCAATGTCATTTTAGTAGACTGTTTCATAACCTATCAGTTATGTTCGTCATGCACCGTTGTCATACTATGCCAATTTTGGTACCTACCAAGTTAACTAAACGGCCATCAGAGCACCAAGACGTAGGCAGCAGTTTCATGACCTATATGACACACATGTCATGATATTCATGTCATGACCTATCATTATGTTCCTCATACACTCTTGGCATACTATGCCAATTTTGGTAAATACCAAGGTAACGAAACTACCGTGAGAGCACCAAAGACGTAGGCGGCTCTTTCATGACCTACATGACACGCATGTCATGACATTCATGTGATGAGTCCTCAGGAGTCCCTTTAGAGACACCTAAGAGACCTTAAGGCGAAAGCCTCAGTCATGCTCATGACTATGGCTTCGACCCTCAACCTTTAGCCTTTTCCTTCACTTAGTACCCACGTCCGAACCCATTCAGTGGCTTTGAGTGTTAATATTTTTCGCTGAGTCATTGTCATTTTTGCTGAGTCATGCTCATGACTTCTACAATCATCCTTTAGTGTTCCTTCACTTAGTACCCATGTCCGAGCCCATTTCACTGTTTCTTGAGTGTTAATGTTTTTCGCTGAGTCATTGTCATGACTATGACTTCTATCATCATCCTTTAGTGTTTCCTCACTTAGTACCCACGTCCGAGCCAATTTCAGTGGCTTTTGAGTGTTTCGCTGAGTCATGTCATTTTTGCTCAGTCATGCTCATGAATATGACTTCTACCACTATTCTTTAGTGTTTACCTCAATTAGTACCCCAATCCGAGCCCATTGTAGTGGTGTTTAAGTGTTAATATTTTTTTCGCTGAGTCATTGTCATTTATGCTGAGTCATGCTCATGACTAGGATTTGTACCATCATCCTGTAGTGTTTCATTCACTTATTGGCCACGTCCGAACTCGTTCCAGTGGGATTTGAGTGGTAATATTTTTTTCGCTGAGTGATTGTCATTTTTGCTGAGTCATGCTGATGACTATGGCTTCTACCATCATCCTTTAGTGATTCCTTCACTTGGTGCCCACGCCCGAACTCATTTCAGTGGTTTTGAGCGTTAATCTTTTTCACTGGGTCATTGTCATGATCTACATGACATGCATGTCATGATATTTGCGTCATGACCCATCACTTATGTTCGTCATACACACCTGTCATAATATGCCAATTTTGGTACCTTCCAAGTTAACGAAGCGACCATGAGAGCACCAAGACGTAGGCGACTGTTTCATGACCTCCATGACATGCATGTGATGACATTCATGTCATGACATATCTTATGTTCGTCATTTACTCTTGTCATAGTATACCAATTTTTGTACATACAAAGTTAACGAAACGATCAGGAGAGCACAAAGACGTAGGCAGCTAGATAGATAGATAGATAGATGAATAATAGTAGAGCTGTCAAAGTAGCAAATGTTCGCCAAGAAATGCTTCGCATTTAACTGCTGCGCTAAGAGCTGCACGAGTGGCTCGTGCTGGGAACGTGCTCGTGCCCCTTCTCCCATGTTTGTCGTCGTTGGCTTTTTCCATAGCTGGCTGCGCCGCCGCTAATCATTCCAGCGTAGAATTTCTTCTATCGTCGTAATGGAGAGGCAGCGTTTACGGGGGTATGAGCCATTGCTTAAGGCGTATGAGCCATTCATTGTCTTTCGTAAGGGACATATTTAATTTTGAAGAAATTTCATGGAAATCCATCCAGAATGAACGCGCTCGGGAAAGGGCTCGTCGTCGACGTGCCCATTCTAGCGTGAGGGCTTCCGAAGCCCAGGCGAAACGTCAGCGAAAAACCGCGGACACCGAGTTGAGTGAGCGCGATGTTGAGGCCAAACGTCAGCGTCGTCTAGCCCTCCAGGAACCCGACAACGGTAGGGCACGCCACGGCAACGCCAGCGCCAACTTCCCCGGTGCGACGGCCAGGTTTGAACGCGAGTTTCTCAACCGGAACTTCGGAGCCAGCTGCAGTGCGTGTGACGATTGTGGTTCGAGCACAACCTGGTACTCGTCAGTGTAATTCGTTCGGAGGAACACCGAAGAAACACACACAAGCTTCGCTTACCCCCATTTCCCTGACAGGGGAGGGGCTACTGATCTTTAATAGTATATTTTTCGAGTGAATATCAAGCACTATACCATCCGTCTTACTCGATATTTTGTATTTTCGCACAGCCTTACTTCTAATAATACCCACTGCTACATTATGCAGACTGCCGTGGTGACGTCACGGCTTGAGCTTCGAGCTGCTAAGTCCGACGCCGAGGGATCAATTCCAGACCGTGGCGGCCGCATTTCGATGGGGTAAAAATGCAAAAGATACCCGGCACTAGGGGCACGTTACAGAAGCACAGGTGTTCAAATTATTCCGGAGTCCCCTACAACGGCGTGCCTCATAATCAGATTATGGGTTTGGCACGCAAAACCCCAGAATTAATTCACTCATTCCTCTCCTGTGTTTTTGTTCCTTTTGTTGCTCGTCTAAGTTCGCGCCATTTGTCCAGTCGCGCAGTACCGCTGCGACGAATTCACGCGGCGTTTTTCTCGCCGCAACTGTAGGCGCGAGCTCTCCGAATATAATGCTGATTGCAGGAGCGCGCACGGCGGATGCGTCACGAAGCGAACACGTGGCGCGTGCCGCAGCCGCGGCGGAAACACGCGGCCTTCCTGCCTCCGCACGACCCAGGTCTGATGGGAGAGCGTTTCGTCGTTGTTTCCTGCCCCGGGGCCAGGAGCGGGGGAGGGAGGGGGGCTGTGCTCTGTTCCCTCTCCGTTCGGTCTGCTTTCGCGCCGACAGGTGCGTCCACAGGGTCTTGCATGCACACGAGGCCGGCCTCGAATTGGTATTCTTTTTTTTTTTTTGGCCGTATTCGACTGACAGTGCCACAGCTGTTTATGGTTGTGAAGCGGATCGCGGAGAAGGCTCCGGAGCCCCGCTTTGGGCCACGCCGGTTCCCCGTTATCGTGGCTTAATGGTGCCCCTATTTCAAAGTGAGCGCGTCCCGCGCGTCACAGCCATTAGGTCAGCTGATTGTGCATCGTCTTGTGACCGCGAAGTGCGACCGTGCGCCAGGTGGCTGCGTCTCTGTGTGATCGTGTTTCAATCGACGATTCCTGGACGTCTTCTTCACTGTGCCTGCGAAACACAAACGAAAAATAGGAGCTGCACGGCGCTTTTTTTTTCGGGTGTGCGACGAAAGCTCGAGTGCTTTATGTGGGCCAGCACCTCGGACAAAACGTGACCATATCGCGGTGCCCTGTTCACCGCTATCTCGCACGCCGCCTGCAACGTTTCGGCAACCGCCAGAGCCCCGCAGCCGCAAAGCCTTCGCATTGCCAAAGATTCAGCGACGCTCTCATCCCTCTACCGGAAATACCTCGTGTGCAGTCGTTCCGCGAAGCTGTGCTATGTTCGTTCCGCGTCGCAGCGCATGATTGCTCTTGTTTCACATCGGAGCTCATGGTTCTTTAGGCCGACAGCGTGCGTTGTGTGATTTGGTGCCTGCGTGTTTCTACCTGTGCGCACCAGTGTGGGATAACAACAACGCGACACTGTGCTGAACCTCAAGATTGTCACTTCAGTGTCGCTGACCTTCACGACGCTTTATCTGCTTACCTGAAAGCCGCTGCAATCTGACTATATGCACTGACGTCACTGCATTGATGCCGTTCCAGCCGTGCTGCGCGGAAGCGCCGGATACTAGACATTCCTTCGGACACATCATGGAGCGCGTAAGAAAAATTTCCATATTGAAAATGGTTTTTCATGAGCGTTTGGAACGGATGCTCACGATCATAGTGCTGCACCGAACTATAGCGTCGGTGAAGTGAGGACAAGCTAGTTTTAAATGAGATCAACTCAATCTAAAAATCACATCTTTATTGAAAAAGGCATTTCAGAAAATGCCGTAGCCAGTATCTTAACGTTGTGGAAGCGCAGTCAGATGAAAAGTGAAGATGCATAAAACTAGACTGCGATATATGATGTAAGAACACAAATATGTGAACTATTCACACTTCTGGATATCCTTTCTGAAGGCGCGTGAAAAGCAGAGGCTCCATTTAATCCTTAAAAGCCCGATTTTATGCAAAGTAAAAAAAAAAACAAGTCGAAACGATGGGAAGCAGTGTACTAGGAACAAAAATCCCGAGGAGCGTATACCTACACCAGAGAAAATTCATGGACTGGCTTCAAGACACAATTTTTTTCATACAACGAGAAATGACAGCCTGGGCAAACTCACCAGATTTCTTGATGAAAATCTGATGCTCAACTATCTCCCTAGACTTGAACGTCCGTGTGGTTTTTCATGCCATGTCATTAAAGCAACGGTCCGTCCGCCTTATATGCGAGGTGTCTGATTTATTAACATAATTTTAAGTAATCACCCCAACAATGTAACAGAATTTCGCTTCTTGAGCTACATGTTTCTCAGAGTCGGACGTTATTTGCGCAGAAGATAGAATAATTACTTGCATGAATAACATTTCTTGATAACTTTCGAAATAATCACTTTACGCCACATATCGCAATTTACGGATTGAAGCCGGTTATTCATAAACTCATATCTACTTGGAACAATTCTGAGGATGAGCCCAGTTTCGAGGTATGCGTTCCCAAAGTGTGCGAGCATTGGTGTTCCGGTAACTTTTGAGTTTGAATGCAGACGTAGGCGTTTGCTAAAAGAGTAAGTGGAACAACAGTGCATTTGGCAGCAAGTTTGGCACCGCTTATCTCGAAACTGGTGCTAGTTATTCGTTCGTAGTGCATGCGCCTTATGAAATCTCGAGTTGAACTCGTGCATTGCAATATGTGCACTTAAGTAATTCGTGAAAGTGAATTTTGGTAATTAGACAATTATGCTCATTTATTTTCATTGTATGTAATGTATACCCATTTGAATTCTAACTCAATAAGTAGATTTTTGCGAACTGCCCCAGGCAATTTTTGAAAATCGTGTTATCGTTTAATAAAACACATGTATAATGTGTTACAAACTCACCAGAAACTCAGCAGAATCGATGTACTATCAGCGTCAAATGAAAGCCGAACAGCGGAGCGCGTGCCACAAGCATTAGAAAAAGCATAGTGCGCGCCGTCCACTCCGCACATCCGGTTTGTAGCACAGCGCCACCCCACTGAAGTGCGATTTTTTTTTGCCTGTGTTCCCACTCGGATCTTTGAAAGGAAGAAAAAAAAAGAAACAGAAGCGAAATTCTGCAACATCAGAAGCGCAGGTTCCGCTTCTGTTTTCTTTTTTTTTCTCCTTTCAAAATCCGAGTGGGAACACAGGCAAAAAAAAAAAAAAAAAACCGCATCAGTGGGGTGGCGCAATTCTTGTAATCCCAAAAAGTTGGGATTACAAGAAGAAGGTGCTCCTTAGATGGAATACGTACCGAGAAAAGAAAGGGTTGCGAGTGAGCTCGTGCAAGAGAAAATTAAATGCGCAAGTGAACGTTGGGTGCATAACATTCACAAAAGAGATAAAGGCGCCCCAAAAAGATCTGGAACCATAAAAAGCACTCGAGCTCCAACTAGAAACTCGCAACGGCTATAAGGGATGAAGACGGTAAATCTATGAAGGCGATGATGCGCTGCGGTACATCACAGACGTTATCAGGCATAACTTCGGTACGAGAAAAAGCGTAGTTCAGACAACAGATCCAGCAACAACAGAGAGGCTGAGAGATCAAAATTCAGCATAGAAAGCTTTTATTGGAAAAGGCAGCAGAAAATGTCCCTAACAACACGGCAGCAGGACCGATGAAATCCCAATACAGCTAATCAAAAACCTCGGTCCAAAAAGCAAGGCATGCTGACTAATGCCATAGAGCAAGTGATTAGAACAAAGAATATTCCCGCTGGATGGCGTGAAAGCAAGATGAATCTTATCTACAAAGGCAAAGGAGATAAGGATAAGACGAGCTCGTACAGGCCAGTTACAGTAACGTCGGTGATATATAGAATGGCAATGCAAGCCATAAATTAGAACTGTCGAAGTGGGTGGAAGAAAACGGTGTATTGGGGGAACTACAGAATGGGTTCAGGCCAGGCAGACGCTTAGAGACAATATGTTTGTACTAACTCAGGCATAGAGATTTCCGTAGCTCAGACAAGCCTTTATGGATAGCATTTCAGATATTAAAGGAGCTTATGACAACGTAGCACCGGGAATTGTTGTGGGGATATTCTTCAATACGAAGGCCTAGAATTACGATTTCGTGGAGCTGCTGAGGGAGATATATCGAGACAACCAAGTACAAGTGGCATGGGAAGGCGAAAGGAAATGAAATGGTGGGAATTCACCCAAGGATGAAGCAAGGATGCCCTCTGTCACCATTGTTGTTCACGCTTTACGTCAAGGGCATAGAAAGACGACTGGAAAACAGCGAATTAGGTTTTGATTTATCATAATGCGTAATGGACAAATGGTGCAACAGAAGATCCCTGGACTGATGTACGCAGACGACATTGTGGCTACTAGCGGACAATAAAAAGATTTACAGATACTTGCGAATATCTGTGGGAACGCAGCGACAAATCTAGGCCTTAAGTTTAGCACAGAGAAATCAGGATTAGATCTTTAATGAACACACGAGTAACTTCGTGGTGTCAATTCAACAGCAAGTAATACCCATAGTGAGCAATATAAGTAACTCGGCGTACACATAAACGAAGGAAAGAATTACTCAAGCAACCCCCAAGATAATCTGAAAATAAAGGGGAAGCGGAATGCAGCATTAATGAACACAGAGCACTGTGGGGCCACAATACGTATGAGTTGGTGCGTGGAATCTGGAAAGGAGTAATGGTGCCAGCGCTAACATTCGCAAATGCCATTATATGCTTAAAATCGGATATATTGGCGGGTTTGGAAGTTAACCAAAGATCAGTAGGCCGGTTGGCTTGGGAGCACACGGTAATACGACAAATGAGGCAGTGCATGAGAATGGGTTGGGCCTCTTTTGAAGTCAGAGAAGCACAAAGCAAATTAGTTTTGAAGAAAGGCTCAGGAACATGGATGAAAATAAATGGGCGAGCTAAAGTGCACAAGTATCTCTACATGAAAAGCGTGGACACAGAATGGAGGAAGAGGTCAAGGAGTTGGCAACCAAGTACAGGATAATCGAAACTGTAAATAGACAACCAGGGGTCATCAGAAAGAAAGTGAGAGAAATAGAGACCGTGAATTGGATGCAAAGAATGGAAACGAAAAGGACAATGGAGATTTACAAGAATGAGAAGAAGAAATTAGAAGGGAAATCTGTACGATAAACACAAAGGGCAGTGCCTTGCTATTTGAGGCTCGAGCCGGTTGCCTAAGACGAAAACATATCGGAACAAATATTCGGAATTAGATGAGACATGTGTATGCTGCAGTAAAGATCCAGAAGCCACTCAGCACATCCTAATGGAATGCGACGGATCCACCCAGCGAGAACCGTAGGTAACGTGCACTCCCAGAAGCGCTTGGGTTTAAAGTGGAAGGAAACATAAACAGATCAGCCGTAGAGATCAGCAAGAGACGATTGAGTACTGGTGGAAAAAAGTAGGGAAAAGATGGATGCGACCTGATCTCTTAAATCATAGGCAGCGGTACAAGGTAAATTTTTGAAAAAGAAAAATAATGATAGGTTATACAAAAATGCAAGATAAAGAACATGTATAGTATACCTGATTAAATCAAGCAGGCTAGGTGACTATTTGTCGCCGCCCCGTTTCAAAGGGGATGCCATAGATCATCATCATCATCATCATATCAAGATGTGTGGGCCTGTCTGCGCTGATTAGTGGACGGCGCGCACTATGCTGTTTCTAATGCTTGTGGCACGCGCTCCGCTGTTCGGCTTTCATTTGACTTGATAGTACACCATTGGGAATGGATTCAGTTAAGCAGTGTGAAACTTCGGGAATACAGTCACCGCTTTCGTCCTTGGCTATGAGCGACGTAATATTTATACACGCTATATAATATTAAAATGATATATTGCAGCAGCATTTCTGGCGTTGTCAGATAAATTGTGAACGTGCGGAGCGTACCTGTTCTTTTTTCTTTATGTTTAGCTTTCTTTTTGCAAAACGCTGATGTGAGAACAGGAAACTAGGGTGGACAGTAAGTAGCACACACAGATTATGCGCCTTGATGTGGCTTCCAAGCTCGCTGACATAAGGCTTGCATAGTTTTTCCTAAAGCGGCTTTTAGGCATCTTAAGATATTGAAGCCTGACTAGCTTTGCACATCTGCATTGCTGTGCCTTCTCTCGCGATGAACCGGTATAATCGACAAGCGTTTTTCCCCCTATATCTTCTGCACCGACATTGCTTTGTGCCGTCTGATATTTCAGTCGCTGTTTTGAAAAAAAGGGATGATCCTTTGCGAAATATGTCAGTCTGGCCAATACGGTACATTTTCTGAGGAAAATTATTCAAATCGAGCATACTACGCTGTTCTATTCTTAACAGCGCTGGAATAAATAGATGGTGCACCAACTGATGGAATAGATGTTGGTGCACCACATGATGAGAAGCGGGGTCCGTAACGTCACGTGAAAGCTTAAATAAGATGGATTTGGACTGAAGCGCTCGTAGTCACCATGTTGGTGCCCCCAAACGGCGATAAGGTGGTTGCGTGATGTCACGTGAAAGCTATCAATACTGCATGAGCGCCTTAGTACTGTCATCCAGCTGAAACGCATTCATTTCACCCGCGGTAACCAGTGTGTTGGAGGCAACAGCATTCGACAGAGTTGAAGCAACGCTTTCAGTTAGGCATCACGCGTTGCTGTGAGAGGAGATGCTTTTAGGAGACAGACCTGGACCACAATTGAATGAAATTTAAGGCGTGTTCTGGTCTGGGTTGGGGGGGGGGGGGGTTGGTACATCATTAGGACGGGAACAAACAGCGCTAGGACGCGACGAAGTGAGTAGACAGACAAGGCGCTGAACTAACAACCACTGGTTTATTGCTGGGAAAGCAATATATACAAGCACAGGTTCAGCGCAGAAGGCCCGAAAACACGGTTTCTGCGCCGGGAAGGGAATTAAATCATCACACCACGCGCGTTGTCATAGCAGGTATCATGTTTTTAGCAAGTAGTTATTCTCGCGGCTATAGCTGCGAGATTTCGCAGTTGAATGAAATTTCTTCCGAATGAACTTTCTTACACTCGAGAAATAAAATAAACTTCAGTGATTCTGAAAGTCAAAATTATGACTAAGAGCCTGAAATTGTTTTTCACGAATTCTAAAAGAAGTGGTGAGTAAAAAAAAAACCCACACTGTATTTAGAAATCCCTACGTCTTCACGAAACATATAAGCAGTCTTCTGAGCTAGATTTATTAGAGCATGAAAAGCGCACAAATTAAATCTAGACCCTTTTCCCCGCACTCCTGTGGGCGCCGTCAAGTTCGAACACGAGGCGACGCATTCTTCGCTTGCCTGAGCCAGCCTTCTCTGTCTTGTTTATAACGGCAGTGCACGATGCCGTGACGTGCAGGAAGGCACTATTTTAGGCGAGGCATTTATCGTCGACGATGACAGTGTGAGTAACACAAACGTTGGCCACTGCTTCAGAAGAATGTAAATTTCGTATTTATACATTTCCGAGCTGATTACGCCTGGTGCATATTCTACGAACATTGCAGTAGGGGCGAGTACTAAAAGGCAAGGCTATAAATTATTTTGAAATACACAAATGAGTAACACGAGAACAAGGTGAGAGCAGGAGTCAACGTTTCGACAAGTGGACTTGTCTTCTTCAAGGCCTTGTGGAAACGACAAGTCCACTTGTCGAAACGTTGACTCCTAGCTGCTCTCACCGTGCTCTCGCGTTACTAATCGTCTTGAATTTTCCATCTCCGCATTCCCCATGGTTTCTTTCAATACACAGTGAAACGCACTTTCCACCGCTGCAGTCAATCACAATTACCGTAATTCGCCCATCTCGTTTTTTTTTTGTATATTGCGAATGGCTTGGAAAGAAAAGGTTGTCATGGGTTGGTCCAGTAACGTTCTTTTGGTGTGACGTCGATAAATTATTTAGTTTCTACATAATCACTCGTAAACGGGCCAATTGCGTTAGGCTTGTTAATACCGCGCTCCGAGCTTAAAACATCCATGCTTGGAAGTTCTGCAGTAGCTTAGAACAAAGATGTAACGCTAATTTTGGCTTTCGAGATAAAACATCCAACTCTTACATTCTTAAGTAATATATGCAAACCACTCATTGGTCGGTATACTCTATAACAAGTGCACCCACATCCATTAGTGACTCTGAGTGTCGGTGAGTTTCAGTAAATGGGGCAGAGGTTAGTGGAGATCAGAAAAATACTTAACAGCGCGAGCAAGCGTCAGCTGAACTTGGGGCGCTAGCTGACCATCGTGTATTTCCGGAAACCTTGCCTTCATCAGAAATAATAACACACTCATTTTGTTGCAACAGACAGACAGACAGACAGCCAGAGAGACAGACAGACAAGAAACTGTATTTGTCCCAAGGGACTACTCTGTCGTAGTCGCGGGCCGCACCTGCACCGGGGGCGGAAAGACCGTGATCTTCAGCCCTTTCGCAGGCCCTTTGGACAGCCCGAAGCTGGACTGAAGGTCGTCGCTCTTGACGGCTTCTTTCCAGTCTTCTTGCCTGTTGAAGGCGAGTGGTGCAATGCAGAACATTGCCACAGCATGTGGTTCAAGGTGGACCGTTCGTCGCCGCAGTCGGGGCAGCGGGGATCCACACTCGGAGCGTAGTGGCTCAGCCTGGATCAAGACGGAAATGAGCCCGTCTGCAGCATTCTCAGCACCGAGGTCTGGGGTCTGCCGAGCTTCGGGTGAGGAGCGGGAACTGCCTGCGTCCCAGCTGGTAGTGAGTAGTGATGTCGTGAAAAGTAAGCAGCGGGTCCGTGGTCCGGTCGATCTCCTGCGAAGCCGGGCCGCTCAGACCGGCGCGGTTGACGAGACCTCGCGCCTGGTCGTTGGCCAGAGGGTTGATCGAGCCGGGAGAGACGTTCCGGCCCATGTGAGCCGAGAACCAAGTGATGACGTGAGTGACCGTGCCTGGCTGCGGGTCATACGCACCGCCGCAGCCTCGGCCGAGACCGAGCCGGCGAGAAAGGCCATCGCCGCCGACTGGAGTCCGTGTAGATCTGGGTGCGCCCGGGATCGCACAGAGCCAGCATCACTGCGACTTGCTCTGCGACGGACGCCGTTGAGTTTTGGATAGGACGCTGCATTCAGGCTTTTGCTCTGTGGGTCCACCACCGTGGCCGGTACGAGTTTGATCCGGGATACTGCGCCGCGTCGACAAAGGACACGAGTTCTGGGTTCTGCAGGGCAGTCTTGATAAGTGCTCGGGCCCTGGCTGCGCGCCGGGCCTCGTTGTGTTGGGGGTGAACATTCCTCGGTAATGGGGAGAGCAACGAAACCTTGGTTTGAGTTGGATAATGGCTCGACATCTTTTTTCTGGGATTGCGGCGACAAGAAATAAGGCGGGAAATACATGGAACCGACTGTAGGCTACAGTAAGGCAGAGTTAGCAGAACGCCGTTAACGAGGGTACCTATTTTTTGAATGCTTCTCTTTTGTAAACACAAAATACTGTGAATAGATCAGCTTTTAGTACAAAGACCCATGTGAGAATGCCACAGATATCAATCAAAGAATAGTAAGCAGCTTTACTGAAGTTGTTCGCGTACAGTAGTAGACTTAGCGGATTAAAAAAATGTTCTCAATCTTCACATGAATTATGAGAGACGTGGTAGTGCTGGGACTCGGGTTTCATTTTGACCATATGGTGCACGTTAACGGGCGCCTAAATTTAAGTACCGGAGCGTTTTGTCATTCGACCCCATCAGAACATAGCCTCTGCCACCGGGATTCAAACCGCCACTTAGGTGACGCAGCGGGTACTGAGGCAAAGAAATGGCTAGGCCTGGCGTGAGCGCCAAAGTGCGACAATTAACCGGTGAAAAGTGTATATATATTTACAGCTTAAGAGCAAGCTTCAGCTCTGGCTCAACAACGATGCCTCGTATTCAAATACATGTAAATGCAGAATTTAGGTTCGGGGATGACCACTTGACCGACTTTAATGAAATTATTGGAATTTGAGAGAGAGAGAGCTAAATTATGGTGACTATTGCAATCGGAATTTTTATTTAAGGCCTAAAATTGTTTAAAGGAATTTTCAGAATTTGGTTAACTTGGAAAAAAATATAAGCACGTTGTTTACAAATGTGTTGCTCTGCACCATGAACCAGATATCGTAGTTCTGTAAATCACATGCGTTAGAGCATCCGAAGCGGATAAGTTTCATATATCAATTATATCTTACGTGAACTCTTTGAGTATTTACAACGTTTTGCAAAAGTCCTGCTCACATATGAATGGTCTACTTGAGAGCCATGTATATTAAGTGAATTTTCTCCGCTTCAGATGTGCACCTGGATTGCAATTTGCAGAATTGCGATATTGGTTTTCATAGCTGAGTCGCACAATTGTAAACTTGACAAACGTCATCAACTTGCTGCAGTGGTTGCCGAGAAAACATTTATCCATTCCCATGATAGGAGCTCCCGAGCTAAAGCTCCTTTTAGACTATTGTTACAATGTTTACATGGTTTTTTTTGCAAAAGTCCTACTGATAAATTGGCGGTATATTTCACAGCAGTGTATTATTGATTATTTGATTATGATTATATCAAGTTCGTCCGTTGTAGATGTATTACCCCCTCACACTAACCGACCCACCCCCACACACCCATTCCCCTCTCCCTTTGCCCCCCTCTCACACAGACGCACGCACACGCATGTTGCGTTGGTTATAACACTGCTGGTACTATGTTTACCTTTAGCGCGGAAGCAATTGGGCTTTGCGGTAATTTCATTGAGCTAATCTTAGTGAATATTTTGTTTCGTTTCTGTGTTTACGCAGGAAGCGCAAGTCACCACAAGTGATGTTCACGATGACGATGATGATGAAGATCTCGAGGATTGCGACCTCAGTTGTTTCTTGGAATCGACTTTATTCAATTTCGATGACCCCGGTGAGAAGGCATCACTACCAGCTTTACTGCCTTCGTCACTGGATGTGCCACCTGTCATGTCTTCACCGTTGTCATACGAGTCCCTGTTGCCATATGCCAAAGAACCACTTCACCTCACGCCAGCAAAATCCCCGGCAAGTACTTTTTGTAACCGTGCACTGGCTTCCGTGTAATATCGAGTTCCGCAACGTAACAATATATCTAAATAGTGAGTGAATGGCTACTAAGAGGCCAATCATTTGAGGTAATGCCACTATTTTTATACAGCACTACATGCATTATTAAGCGTGGGCAATAGCTTAAAATTGAAAACAAAAATAACGCAGATCTCATGCGCCATAGGATTCGATATCAGCGAAGTTTTCGGTGTTTGCGAAACCAATGTTCTTGTTTAATGACCGTTTGCAATTCCAGAGCGCACGACCAAGGTGAACACATTTTCTACAAGAAATGCGTAACTCACCATAAAGTTGTGGCGCGGGAACATGCGGATCACTCGCACAATGGTGATGGAAGGACGACTACGGTATGACGACAATCAGATGAGGATACTGCAGTGATGACGATAGAGCAAGAACAACGGCATGGCGATGGCTTTCCGACAACCGCATAATGTAAATAGAACGATTACGACTGTACGATGACGTGACGACGACGGTATGCTCATGATGGAACGAACACGACCGCATTACGACGACGTTATATAACCGCGAAATCGTGATTTCGACATGAGGACGCTGCAATGACTAGGATGGACTAAAGAAGAATGGGTGACGACGCTGAATAGACGACGGCAATATGGTGACAGCAGCTTGACGAGATTGGGATGACGATTGTGAAATATGCTGACAGTATGAAGACAATATTGGGACGGAAATAGGATGAGGACGATTGTATGATGGCGATGGCGGGTTGACGAAATCATGTGGGCAATCGTATCACGAAGCTGCAATGGCCGACGATAGAAGACCACGACAGCCTCACGACGACCCATGACCAATGCATGACGACTACGCTACCATGGCGACGAAATGAAGGCGATGAAATGATGGTGAAACCATTATGATGGAGGTGTGACGACGACGGAATGACATCGCAGTAATGACGACAAAATTTGTTTATTTCTTTAGTAACAGTATTTGCAGCGCTATTAAAGCGCTGCTGCTATCGAATGTTGATGCTGCATGATGATGACTGCCTCACAACGAAGGAATGATCACAACGGCATGAAGGTGAAGAAGCCGCGACGACGGACTGACCACGACGACGAGTGGGAGTTGGAGCTCACGTTTGCGTTTACGTACATCACCTGACGCACCGTGCCACCTCGGTTCGCACTATATCCGGTGCCGAGTTCCGCTATGCCCGGTAACAGCCAATCGCGCTAGACAGGACGTTCGTATACATGTGCACATATAATATATATCCACCGAAGTACGCACCGATCTTACAGCAGACAGGAGCCACGCGAGACCCGGGATGGTAGGGAATACACCTTCACTTTTAAAGGACGCTCAGCAGCGTCCCCAAACGGTGGGGTACTTTCTCGCGCTGTAGGCGGCCCAACTTCAGCTGCCCGCGCCACGGTGGGCACCGGTGAGAAGACGAAGAAATGCCAAGCCAGTTCCTTCGCGAGCGATTCGGCTCGAGGGTGTTTGAATTGGCAGGACGTCTGCTGCCGACGCTTGGGGTGACGCACAGACATTGGCCGCCCTGGAGCGGTGCTCTGCTGGGCAACCAGGGTTTAAAGCTACTGCACAGAGAGAAGTGGTGCCAGGACCATTGCCACGAGAGAAGCCATGGCTCAAACACCATTGACCTGTGAGCAAAGTCAGATACGGAGGTACGCCTTCTTACTATGGTTTCATCGCACACAGCAGCCTTCAATTGAATAATTATTCGATGCTCACTTGTGGCCACTTCCGCATGGATAAGAGGACTAATGTCTCTATGTGGAGAATAACATTGAGATGATTTGTTCGCGTTGTTGCTAACGTTACCAACGGCGGAGTTGCGGAGTTGATTCGGTTGCGGAGCTGATATGTTGCGGAGCTGACTTCGTAGGGGGACGAAATGGAAAAGCTCCGCTACATTTCCTTTTCTGTGGGGCATACAGAAACGGTGAGTGAGCCTTAAAACCGCTCAGTAGCGTAAGCAGGCGATAGTGTCTGTTAGGGCGTAAAATTATTTTCACAGGGTGGTGCAAATTAACTTGCAGACTACCTAGTCATTTCCTGTCTCTTCTCCACACGCACACACACACGCATGTGGACTTTCACATGTTTAAAGCTCTAGATAACGCACTATAGTTTTTTGTTCTTGCAACAAATCTATAACTTCGTGCACGTGCTACCGGGATATTACGCTCCCCGGAAGTGACCTCAGTGGCGGGATATATTAATGAACAGATACGTCTGCTGACGTGTCTTTTCATTCTATCGACAACGTTCCGGCACTTCTGTCCTTTCCCCTTGTTACTCACAGGCGAAAATTAAAACATCGGTATAGTTTATTGGAAACTTGGAGGTTAACAAAGAAGCTCGAGAACAAGTTAAGGAATGCACAAATAGCAATGGAACGAAAAATCTTAGGAGTAACGTTAAGAGACAGGAAGAGAGCGGTGTGGATCAGAGAACAAACAGGGGTAGACGATATTCTAGTTGACATTAGGCGGAAGAAATGGAGCTGGGCAGGCCATGTAATGCGTAGGATGGATAACCGGTGGACCATTAGGGTTACAGAATGGATACCAAGAGAAGGGAAGCGCAGTCGAGGACGGCAGAAAGTCAGGTGGGATGATGAGGTTAGGAAATTCGCAGGCGCAAGTTGGAATACGCAAGCGCAAGACAGGGGTAATTGGAGATCACAGGGAGAGGCCTTCGTCCTGCAGTGGACATAAATATAGGCTGATGATGATGATGATGATGATGATGATGATGATGATGATAGTTTATTTCGAGCAGATGCAATAAATGGATGGTTGAAACAGTTCTTCAACACGGGAACCTGATAATTTAGCTTCCATATTGCGGTTGCGTTTAGACCGTTGCTCCCTCAAACTTTTTGTTTTCTATATTAGCAATCTTTTTGTTTGTTTTCGGTAATACTAGCGGGACTAGTCTGGCCGATCATTCAGAAAATATTCCCGTGCATTTTAAACATTATTTTCAGGTACGCGTCTAGTTACAGCCACTTTATATTCGGCCACCCGAGCATCCAATGGAATGTATGTATAGATACATACTGATAATCGTGAAAGACCAAGGATGCAGCGCTGCTTTTTCGGTTTAGACTGATTGCACCAGCCGTGCGTTACATATGCGCGCCTGCCCTATGTAACACTTTATTTTATGGTGCCCTCACGTCTAGCTATTCTTCGCGGAGTTTTATGGCTCGAAGTGCTCGACAGCCTTGTGTGGCATTTTCGAGGGTAGGTGTTATCTATCTATCTATCTATCTATCTATCTATCTATCTATCTATCTATCTATCTATCTATCTATCTATCTATCTATCTATCTATCTATCTATCTATCTATCTATCTATCTATCTATCTATCTATCTATCTATCTGTCTGTCTGTCTGTCTGTCTGTCTGTCTGTCTGTCTGTCTGTCTGTCTGTCTGTCTGTCTGTCTGTCTCTGTCTGTCTGTCTGTCTGTCTGTCTGTCTGTCTGTCTGTCTGTCTGTCTGTCTGTCTGTCTGTCTGTCTGTCTGTCTGCGTGCGTGCGTGCGTGCGTGCGTGCGTGCGTGTGTGTGTGTGTGTGTGTGTTGTGTGTGTGTGTGTGTGTGTTTGTGTGAACTGTGATCTGTCTCTGTTGCGTGCTTTGTAACCTAGTTATCATTTTGTTATGACAGCGTGTCGAACTATAACATTAATGAAAACCACAGCATAGATAGCGGAGGCGTTGACTGTGGCTGCAGTTTGGTGGTGCCGAATTCCACCTTTCTTTGGCTCACTGAAAGTTCATCTCAACACCACCTTTTTAGCCGCGTGCATTTATTCAATATCCTTAACCATATCTAGCCCGTTTTCACGACGAGACGATATGCTACTCTGGATGCCGTCTAATTCTACCATAGTCTCAGCTCTATTTTGCCCTCAGGACTACTACGACCTCTCTGATTGGCTGAAAACGCCAATGTGGCGGAATTTAACAATGTTCTGATTAGAACCCATGGATCAAGGCTGGTAAATCAGACCAGGAAGAAAAAAGCCAGGTACTAATGCAATATATGAACGAAAAAGTGTTGGCTTTTGTGCCACGCACTCGCTATTCTTTAGAAACAAGGCTCTGCGCACGGTACTTACAGTGAGGCACACCACTCCAAATCATTCGCCTGGCTGCATTCATTCACATGCTATAAACAGTTGTGATCCCGGCAATAGCTGCTGTTTGACAGGCTACCATAAGTTTTTAGCCGACTCATCTCCTCAGCCAAAGAACTTGAAGTGAGGAAACGTGTGGATAAAATGCCGTTCTGACGCGCTATATACGAGTGTTACACTGGTTGCATCGAGCGCCATGTTTTGTCACGTTCAGTGTGAGGGTTTTATTCATGGCGTTTAACGCTTTAGTCTTCATAGAATACTTCACGCAGTTTCCGGGGGCTATGTATGTATGTATGTATGTATGTATGTATGTATGTATGTATGTATGTATGTATGTATGTATGTATGTATGTATGTATGTATGTATGTATGTATGTATGTATGTATGTATGTATGTGTATGTGTGTGTGTGTGTGTGTGTGTGTGTGTGTGTGGGTGTATGTATGTATGTATGCACGCACGTACGTACGTACGTAGGCGTATTCCCGCCTACATGGGTCACAGAGTAATCCGTGGTGGAATAGTTTGCGTATTGGGATGCTGTCCTGAGGTAACAAGGTCCGTTAACCAACCATCGGACCAAACTTTGGCCACTGAGTATGTGTCAATGTGTACACATGGGCCGCTCTTCAATGAAGCTCTTTCACACTGACATGGGTCACTGTAGATGCGAGGCTGGGTGGGCACCACTGTTCGAAGAAACGCTTTGACGCTGACTTGGAGCACTGGGTTTGTGCCACTCGGTCCATGCTGACCTTCAATAAACCTCTTTGGTACCAACTTGGGTCAGTGGGTACGTGCCAGTAGGTGTGTGCTGCCCTTCAAAGAACGTATTTCAAGCCAGCTCGGGTAACTAGGTACTTGCCACTGGGAACGTGCCACTCTCAGATGACGAAAAAAGATCAATAAAAATCTACCGATGCCGAACAGAATCGAGCCTACGTCACAAGGGTTCCTCAATAATAACAACCTGACGCTATAGCAGGCTGCGCCACAAATGCACTGGGTATTTGCCGCTTTCGATCGGCGCCTTTCACGCCAAAGCTTTAGCGAGCTGCGCCATGAATGCACTGGGTATATGCCGCTCTTCAGGAAACCTCTTGCCAACTTGGGTCACTGTGCATGTGGCACTGAGTGGGCGGTAAACGAGGGAACAATTCGCGCCATACCATGCTTTTCGTCCCCGATACTACGCGCGGGCTTCTCGGCAGTGCCACTGTATGGAGCAGCGGGTCCAGAAAGAAGCGCCAGAGAAGAGCCCGGTGTCAGCGTGACGCGTTTCTCGGCGTTCGCACGCACCGGCGCGCCATGCATCTAGGATTCCACGCTCAGGCTTCGCGGTGGCGGCGCTAGATGGCGCCGATCGTTCTTACGGAAGCGCCAAAGAGGAATCCCGCCGCAGTGCACGCCTCATACATAGCTCGTGTCGACGGTTGCAATGAGTTGTGTCCTATATTCATTGAACGCTAAGCGAATTACCGTAGACAGCGTGAGATGTGTTCCGCCGCTTTTATTGCGATAGCAATTATATGCATGCTCAAAGCGGATTTCTACCGTCGGCATCGCTGTCGCCGTCGCCGTGAGGTTCTGTATGACGTCAAACGGCGATGAAATCGTCGCCGCGCGCCGTATGCTGTATGTGCGAGTGAAAGCGCGCGTACGCGTGCTTTCACGGGGAGCAAACGCACGGCGGAAAGCAAACGCGCGTTCTGCGCCGTGCTCCCTGAAGGGCTGCAGAATTAAGCGTCTCTTGCCTCCTTTACCATCACCATATATATATATATATATATATATATATATATATATATATAAAGAGAGAGAGCAAACGCGACTTCTTCCGTCGCGCGAAAGGCCGTGGGGGGACGGGAGGGAGGGGAGGCGACGTTTAGCTGCGGCTAAACGTAAAACGTAAAATTTATGTAAAAACGTTGCGAGGCGAGAAGGTGGTAAACACTTCCGACGCTGCTCGACGAGTGTCCCGGTCTGATCTTGTCGAAAACCTCCGAGCCGCCCCCAGAGGCACCAGCAACTCATGAACGCCGCGCGCGTTCGGAGCGAACGCGGGCGAAACGCCGACGGCGCCGACAACAGTTGTGCGCGTTGCTGGTGCCAAGTTTATACAGCTGATAAAACTACTATCCTTACTCCGTATAGCTCTCTACTAATTTGCTATCGCAATTGATGCTTCGCCTTTCGGGTGAAACTGCCACATTTTTTAACAGCGGGGCTGTTCTTAGTCACCCTTAGCCGTCTGTCCGGCGTCACGCAGGTCACGTGACCACGAGAGGGAGGAGGCGACCAATGAGAGGCCGCACTGGGCGCGAGTAGGAGAGGCGATAAGAGAAGGTGTTTCTGTGCAGCGCACCCTTTCGGATAACGCGCAGAGCGGCTGCCGATGCCGTCCGCGTTTCCCCCCGCGTTTCGCGTCGAACGCGCGCGGTGTCCGTGACTGCAGTCGATGATTTTGGCGGCGGCTAGGCAGGTTTCCACCCGAGGACTGGACACTCGTCGAATAGCGTGGAAAGTCACTGCCTCTTCTCGCCTCGCAACGTTTCAACATAACTTACTGTTGTAGATCTGTGTTTACTTGCGTTTACTCAATTGAATCATGTGCAACACATGCACATGTAACACTCGGTAGCGCTCGGTGGAACCAACACAGGTTCGCTGTTCGACTATCTTCACGATGTTTATATCACCACAGGCAGACGAAGTGACAACGAAAGCCCCAGACCGCGCTCTCGCTGATGTGCTACCGAAGAGTCCAAAAGGTGAACGGTCGCACGGCAAGTCCAAGGTGGGTGACAACTATGAAAGGCAAGGAATGTACGGGGTAGGGAGTCTTAGCTTATCCCTATATGTACTATCGGCGCAAATTCAAGTGCGAACAGCTCCAAAACTAGTACAATGCGTTGTTCCGAATTTGTAACAGTGACCTAATTCAGACTCAGAAACGCACACTTGGACAAACCCACGTTTAGAAACGGGCTATAGAGCGATTGCATGTCGAGCTACCGTACAGTAGACCGATCCCACCGACCGATCTGCGCATGCGCCGGTTTTCCGGAAGTAGCACTACCACCATCTTGGTTGTAGTCAACTGGTCAACCCAGCACCGCAGTCCCCGCTCGTTGAGTACTGTGAACGAGCTTCCCAGACATCTCTGCGACTCCACCACCGAGAAAAATTCGTCATGTATATTCTAGTACACTGTAGTCATGTATTATAAAAAATTGCAATCGGCTGTTTATTCCAGCATGGCGAGGCGAACGTTGAAAAGTGCCTGCTGCTCTTTCATTTCGGTTGTTACCCGCTGATTACGCGTTGATTATTGTATTTCTTCGAGCTTTGTATGTAGTATACATGCTGATTTACGCGGTCGTTTTGCGTTACTATTTTTGCACACGTGCATCTCGTTGACTACAACGTTATGTTTGCTCAGCGACGGACATAATCGGATTTGTATACCTGTTGGAGACAGGTTTGAAATGCGGCGCCCAAACTTTCGTGCCCTGATGATGCTTACCTACATGGGTTTCGCGCACAACTTGCAGACTTTGGTAACAGCGATATCTAGAAGCTCTTAGGTAAGCTAGGTGGCGTTTTTAACAGCGGAGCTGTTTAAGCCAGCCGTTATCCCTCCGTCATGGACAAAAAATGTGGGCCGATCCTGGCGTTAGTGCAGAAAGGGTCCAAGTGCAATGGCACATACCCCTGTGAACTAGTGAAGCTGAGCCTGGCTCAAGTAGGTTAGTATTTGAATTTGAATTTTGCCTTTATTTCCATAAATGTACAATTTATGGGGTATTTAAGGAAAAAGTTGCGCGCAGCAACTTGACGGGCCTTAAAACCCAGTCTGAGGGCAGCATCGGCAGGCACATGCGCTAATTCAGGACTGACATCAAAAATACATTTGCATACAATGCAATGTTGGCTTAAACTTATGCCATAAAAAATCAATATAAGAAAAACACTACAAACAGAAAATAGCAGTTTTATACATGAGCAAACAAAAACGGTGAAGAAAAAAATTGATCATGATCAAATATCACTGAAAAACTCATACAAACGCGAAACAGGACAAGAAATGACATCAATGTTATTGCGCATGAGTGTGTTTAACAAGCGTGGTAAGCGATGATGTAACATTTCAATTGAAAAGCATAATTAGTGCGAGGACGTGGTACATGTCAGTGTTAAGGTGACCGTGTGCTGTATTCTGTTCTATTTCTAATGAACTGCGTTAAAGACGTAATGTATGACTGATCTTGTTTCACGTCTTTTCGATAGGCTAACGACAGTCTAAAGTCTAACAGAGAGTGCAGCGTGAGTAATTTAAGTTTTTGAAGAGAGGTGCAGTATGAGAATCTGCTGGAGCATTGAAAATAGTACGGATTACCTTTTTTTGCAGCAGGAACAATCGGTTTACGTTGGTAGCAGACATTGTACTCCACACCAGACAGCAAAAGTGTATGTTACTTAGAAAAAGAGCATTATATAAGAGAAGTTTGACTTGCGTGGTAGCGGTTTTAAACTGAACAGTATTCCAGGTACTTGGGCAAGTTTACCTGCAAGGAAGTCTATGTGATCATTCCATGACATATGGGTATCAAAAACACATGCGTTTTCGCAGACCCGACAAGCTCAATTCTTGAAGAGCCTATAGAAATGTCGGACTCCAAGTACAAGAATTTATTCTTGGCTTGAAATAAAATAGCTTTGGTTTTGTCAGTATTAATTTTTAAGCCATTATCCTGTGACCATCTATGTATTTAGCAAGGACAGAATTTGCAGTTGAAGTTAAGCTTGTAATATTGTTCGACGAAAAGAGCACAGTAGTATCGCCTTCGTAGATGATATATTTTGGCTCACTATCCACGAGAACAAGGTCGTTAGCATAGACGTTGAAAAAAAGGGAGCCTAGTATGCTCCCTTGGGAAACTCCAACTTTTACTTATTTGATTTGGGAGCAGATGCCATTAATTTCAACAAGTTGACTCCGCTGCTTTAAATAAGATTTGACTATATCTAGAGCAATACCGCGAATACCGCAGTACTCTAACTTCTTTAATAAAAGTTCATGATCAACAGAGTCAAACGCTTTACTGATGTCGATTAGTATACCGAGCGTGAGTTGCTTTAATTCAATGTTTCTCAATATCAATTCCTTTTGCTCTAGTAAGGCAAGCTGGGTTGACCTTCCACTTCGGCAAGCATACTGACAGTCTGTTAGCAGGCTGTGTTTTTCTAAGAAATCTGAGATACACCGAAATACTATTTTCTCAAGTCCCTTTGAAAATGTTGGAAGTATAGAGATAGGTCTGTAATTAGATATTTCAGTTTGATTACCCTTTTTAAACAGTGCTATTACTTTAGCGATATGCAATTTTGCAGGAAATACCCCAGATACCAGACAGAGATTGTAAACGTATACCAAAACAGGTGCTATAATGTCTAAGACGTGTTTTACAGGTGTAATCTGTAGGCCGTCAACGTCACACGATGTAGTATTACGTAACTCTGAAAATAAGTGAATTAACTCAGATTCAATAGTGGGATATAAGAAAATGCTATCGGGGCATCGGACCTGAATATAGCGGTCGGCATTCTATTTACACATATGCCAGCTGCACTGATAAAATAATTATTAAAATAATCGGGTAGTACTTTGTTCGGAATACTAATTCCGTCTCTCAAAATCTCAATACTTGCATGTGAGGACGATGCACGATTTAGCATACTGTTTATCTTTTTCCAAGTTTTGCGACTATCATTTTGACAAGACATGAAATATTCATATTCATAAGAGGATTTAGCTTTCCGAAGCTCATTTGTTAGCTTATTACGGTAGCGTTTAAATATGTGCAGAACAGTTATATTACGCGACTTAACAAACGTATTGAAGAGCATGTTCTTGAACTTTATTTTGAGAAACAGGTCATCTGTGATCCATGGTTTACGAATATGCGAAGATCGTTTGCGTTTCGTTCGCAGAGGAAAGTTTTCTTGGTAACAAGTGCTGAAAATCCGCAGAAATTCCTCATTCGCTGATTCGGCACACCGTGTGACGTATACATCGCTCCAGTTCAGTAACTGGACCCGAGTGCGAAAAGATTCAAGGCGATTTGGTGTAATCAGTTGGCTGGGTGAAAGACGCTGTGTTTTATTTTGGTGTGTCGTTTAAGACAGAAAAAAATGGGCATGTGGTCACTCAGGCTGCACCAAAGAACGCCGCCTTTGTGATTACTGTAGAAACATTAGTTTTAAACAGATCCAGGCAAGTGGACGCGCCATGGGTTACTCGCGTTGGCACGGAGATAACACTTGAGCATCCATGCGACTGAAGCAAGATATGAAATTCTTGAAAGATATGAAAAGTACAACCTCTTTGGCCTGGCTAAATCTAGGTAACCATGGTTGGGACTACTTGAGCTTATTCATCGACAGCCAATCAATAGCTAATCGATAATCCATCAATAATCAATAAATTCCGGAAAATGCTTGGGATGACTTGGTAGGGCTTAGCTTAGCCCAAATACGTAGCCAATACTTTGCGATAGCCATCGATAGTCAATCAGTAGCTAATCGATACTCGACAAATTATCAATACATTCCAGAAAATGGTGTTGATGACTTGGTAGTGCTTAGCCTTGCCCAAATACGTGGTACCATGCGATAGCCAATCAATAGCTCAACGATAGTCGATCAACAGTCAATAAATTTTGAAAAGTGCTGGGGATGACTTGGTAGTGCTTAGCCTAACCTGAATACGTGGCCAATACCTTGCAATAGCCAATCGATAGCCAATCAATAGCTATTCGATAATCGACAAATAATCAATAACTTCTGGGAAATGCTGGGGATGCCTTGGTAGTGCTTAGCCTAGCCCAAATACGTGACCAATACCTTGCGATAGCCAATCAATAGCTAATCAATAATCGATAAATAATCAATCGATTCCGGAAAATTCTGGGGATGACTTGGTAGTGCTTAGCCTAGCCCGAAAGCCAGGACGATCTAGGTGCCCATCAGCCCCACTGTCTCTTTAGCATTGCGCCTACAGTGCAAGCTATGCTAATTTTTTATTTGCGTTCAAGTGAATGTACGCTAGCTGCTTCGAAAACTCCGACTGCGTGGCCTGAGGCGAGCGTCCCATCTTTTGCGCACGTGAATACGCGCGGCTCTCCATTATGAGCAGCCGCGGTATACTTTCATCGGTGATTCGTACTGGTCGATTAAGCCTTTTAAGACAGTATCATCGCTGTCGCTGCTAGCGATGGCAGAGACCTCTTGCTCATGTTCGGGTGGCACACTTGAGCTCTCGGGAACTTCAGGCTGGCAGGTGAAAAAAAAAAAAAAAGAAAGCCATGTGTTTCAGTCTTATAACACTCTATTTATTTGCAATACCCTCAGGGCCCAAGGGCATTACAGAGGGGAGTTGGTTTTGATTACAGAACAATTGAACATAAACAGCAGTAGATATATATTATTCCAAATATAAAAAAGACTCCCAAATGAAAAAAGAAAGAAAAAGATTAAATTGATATTAAATTATGGGGTTTTACGTTCGAAAACCACGATCTGATTACGAGGCACGCCGAAGTGGGGGACTCCGGAATAATTTGTACCCCCCCCCCCCTGGGTTCTTTAACGTGCACCTAAATCTAAGTGCATGGTGTTTTTCGCATTTGTCCCCCATCATAATGCGGCCGCTAGTCGTCCCCGTGTTTCTTGTTGTGCTGTGTATTACCAGTACCACCTATTAATCCGTTGGATCCACGTCTCCCGAAGCTTTCACTCTTTAGGAAACACATAGAATCCGAAGCCTTTGTCTATTGTGCTATTGTTGTAGCACCCAGGAACGCAGCAGGTGAATCCTCCTATCGCACGATGGCTCCACACGAACCATAAAAATTGTCAAAAATTGTTCCGAAACAGGACGCACAAGCATCCCGGGCGGCTAGAGCGGCCTCAGGACTACAAGTACCAGCATGCACTGCGGCAGCGGTGGCGTCGTGAAACTGGCCGGTGGGATCGGTTTATTGGGCGTAGCAGCCATTCTGATAAATTAGCTTCTGTTCGCGTTCAAGTTATCTTCATGATACATCGCATGCGCATATTGGAGAGGTAGACGCAAGCAGCAGTCCCGATTGCGCCCTCTTGTGACGTTGAGTTCAAACAGAGCGTACAAAATTGTTATTGCAATGACGGGCTATTTTCTACCGAGGTGGCCGTGTACACGGAAAGACGTTGGCAAAAGTCTAACTATGAATATAGCTGTTGTTTTAGGGGGCGAAGCTCCTTATAGCGGCACCCGTTCCGTCCCCGTCGTCGTAGTAGTAGTGTGTAACCAGTAGTGTTGTAACCAGTCTGAGAAAATGAGAAAAAAATTCCGAAGTTGTGGGTGTCCGTAGCGCGGAATCGAACCAGGGACCCCTCGCTTCCGAGCGCGCGGCGTTAGCCCACTACGCCACGAAGCGGACATGGACACACGCACCACGATGGCAATAGATACCCAACATTAACGAAGGCCGCGTTTCTAGCGCGTTTCTAACGCGTTTGTGCTAGCGCGTTACGGCCCGTGTAAGAAGCTGGTGTAAGACGCTGTGGCCTCTCCACCTTACCTTCAACGCGTTTCGAACGCGCTGCCCAAAGCGGTGGCAAGTCAAGTTCAAGTCGAGGAGCGTTTATGAATACAGGGGGTATACTCTCTCAGCAGTCATGTGATGGCGTCGGCAAACGCGGTGCACGTTCCGGCATGTGTAAATGGCTGCGTAAGACGCTGTGGCCGCTCCCCCTTACTAGAGAGTACTGCACGTTTCTAACGCGTTTGTGCTAGCGTCCCCTTAAGCGGGAGATCCGAGTTTTCCCCCAAGAGCTTCGCCCACTCATCATCATTCACCCCGTGGATATGCTGTGATTTTTTTAATTGCTTGCAAGAGAAGAGCACGAAAGTTATTCTTCTCACACTTCATGATCGAACGAACCGTTTCAACATCTCGCCGCTCGAGCTGCTTCTGCCGTCCATGTAACCGCTGCTCCGGTATTGTGCAAATTGCAAGTATGAGAACGCAAAATAACTCTTTCCCTATCCAAATCTGAGGATAACTCAATAATTTGGCCTTTGGCTGCTGGGCGCAAATTCTAGGTCCCTCGTCCTTCACTGCGCCACAACTGCGTTAATGAAACCAATATGATGCTTATGATGATGATTTACATGGTGCACAAACACGTTCGTTTATTGTGCACCCAACGAGAGGTTGTCAAGATTACTCAGATCCCTTTACAATGCCCTTTGTCATATCCCATTAAACTGCATTAATAGTCAGCTTGAAGTTCCTTCCTCTCGCTATGCTAGAGTTCAATCTGTGAACAAGTGTAATATTCGCAGTACTTATTGTTGATCAAAAACAGTGAACAGGTATCTTTTGGAGAGGAGTGCTGAGAATTACTTTTTCTAAATGCCGATCTGCGAGCAATCGCGCTTCACTTGGCAATTGATGGCTGTGTTGGTTTTAGCAACTACCACTGAAACAAATACCTCACGTCGATGAAATGTTGGAAATTCTGTCTCTATTTCATTACTCATTTACCAGATATTTTCTCTCCACATTGTTTGTCTTAACTATAAGAACAATTTTAAATGCGCAATTTGAGCGTTACACTACAGCGTTACAAACTCCCTTTATTTTATCACAAGTGATAATAACCACAGGAATTATCCAATAACGCAGACATTTTGCAGTTACCTTGAATTAGGCAACTCTTGATATATCGTCTCCGTACATGCCTTGGCCTGCCCACGAGAGCGATTTTTACTGTGCACTGAACGATAAGATAGTGGTCATGTTGGCTTGTTTGTCAGTCATGTTGTCAGTGTTTCGTGTCTTTCGTACCCAGAGTTAATGTGTATGGCTCCATTTAGACAGAGTAACTCAAGTCGTTCCTTTTTGTACATCTGTCCTGGTGTCTCCGTACACGCAATCCCAATATGCTGTCAGTGGTAAGTTACTTTCAAACTCCGATTGATTCCTAACGCATTACTGCTGGTGGCAAGGTGACGTCGGAAGCGTGTTCCCTGCACACAGTTGCGGCCCTTTGGCAATTTCGCCATTTTCAACAGAGGGAATTCACACGGAACATTTAGCTTGGATATGAAGATCACGATGCTTGGCTCGAAAATACCAAGCGGTATACATTGTCAGCAAAAATAGCCTAAATGCGTCATAGGCTGCTGTTTTTTTTTTCTTGAAGCCTTCAGTCCAACTGTATACCGGCACTTCTCTACATATCTCGGCAATTATTTTGACGGTTATCCGTGTAAATAATCATCATAAGCGGTATATTTATTTCATTAACGCAGTTGTGGCGCCGTCAAGGACGAGGGACGACAGAAGCAGCATAGACGGTGCGCCTGTCTATTTTCTTCTATCGTCCTTCGTCTTTCCCTGCGGGACATTTCTGGTAAAAAATCACGCAGCAACTAGCGCAGCAACGTCTTATTGAACTATATTTATTTCAAAAAAATTAAGTATCAAGAAAAGGGGTCAGGCAAGGTGACACAAATCTACAATGTTATTCACGGCATGCTTAGAATTATTCAAGCTGATACACTGGGAGCACTTAGGAGTGAAGATCAACGGCGAATATCTCAGCAACCTTCGGTTTTCGGATGCATTGTCCTGCTCAGCAACACTGGGGATGAACTGCAGGAAGTGATTGATGACCTTAACCGAGAAAGTGTAAGAGTAGGTTTGAAGGTTATTATGCAGAAGGGAAAGGTCATTTTCAATAGCCTGACAAAAAACAAGAATTCACTATCGCCAGTCAATCTCTATAGTCTGTGCAGGAGAACGTTATCTAGGTAAATTACTAACAGGCGACCTGATCACGCAAAGGAAATTTACAGAAGAATAAAAATGACTTGTCGTGCATATGGCCGGCATTTTCAAATCATGACACGAAGCTTACCACTGTCGCTGAAAAGGAAAGTGTGCAAACTTTGCATTCTACCGATGCTTGTAGGTTAACAAAGAAGCCCGGGAACAGGTTAAGGACCGCGCAAAGAGCAACGAAACGAAAAAGGTTAGACGTAACGTTAAAAGGCAGGAAGAGAGCGGCGTGGATCAAAGAGCAAAGTCGGTAACCGATATTCTCGTTGACATTAAGCGGAAAAAGTGGAGTTGGTCAGGCCACGTAATGCGTAGGGCAGATCACGCGTGCAGCGGTGAAGGGAAGCGCACTACAATACGACTGAAAATTAGCTGGCGTGATGAAATGAGTAAATTTGCAGGTGCGAGTTGGAATCAGTAGTGCAAGACAAGGGTGATAGGAGATCTCAGGGAGAGGCCTTCGAATTGCAGGTGAACATTAAAATAGGCTGCTGCTGCTGCTGCTGATGATGATGGTGATGATTTGTTTCACATATTTCTTATAGCCAAATATATTGTTAGTTATGGCACGAATGACATTTCAGGCATGATTTAGCAGTTCCGTCGGACGATCCTAGACAGAAGCTGCAATCTGATCTTCTACAGTAGTTGGAAATTTCGCAGCAGCCTCGCACCAGCTCTTAGCATCCCTCTGAACATTGTAACTTTTCTAAAGTTCCACATTCTCACAGTTTATCGGAGCTGTCTGCCCCAAATAAATGTAATATAGCCTAAATAATTATATTTTGGCCTGAATAATGCAAATACGCGGCTGAATGTACCATCAGCACTAACGTGTACTATCAGCGTCAAATGAAAGCCGAATAGCGGAGCGCGTGCCACAAGCATTAGAAACAGCATAGTGCGCGCCTTCCAGTCATCAGAGCAGACAGGCCCACACATCCGGTTTGGTAGTACAGCGCCACCCCACTGAAGTGCGATTTCTTTTGCCTGTGTTCCCACTAGTATTTTTGAAAGGAAGAAAAAAAGAAAACAGAAGCGAAAATTCTGTAACATTCATGCATTCGATCGGCAAACCTGCGCATCGCGGTATATCGCTCGCAGCTGCTACGGTTGCCGGCATGGGCGTGCCGATCGCTTGTGGTTGGACAAGGTTGTGCTGAACAAGAAAAAAACGATAGCTTGAAATCAACCACAAAGCGATTAGATGTATCTTTTCTTTTTATCGTGCCCCGACGCTGATTGCAATGCAGCGCTGGAGTAAAAGCGAAGAACTGCGAGCGATACGACGACAAGCGCTTGGAACGCTCACGCCGGCCACCGCTACCACCATACGAAAACTGGAACAGAAGTGAAGATAACGCACTATAGGGGGATCGCGCAGTGCTGCCACACCGGATGTGCTCGCCGTTCAGTGGTGATGACAGGACGGCGCGCACTATAATGTTAACAGTGCTTGTGGCACGCACTCCGCTGTTCGGCTTTCATTTGACGCTGATAGTACATGGATCGGTGTAAAACTAACAGGAGCGAGAAATATGGAACTGACTCGAGATGTCCTGACACATATAGTTTGTATACCAGAATCAAGGTCACTGCATGGTGCTAAATGTAATGTACCGTGATTACATACCTAATTACTAAGTAAATATGAGGACTTGCTAGAAAGTGCAAAATGCCATCATCCTAGCACCTTTACATTCTCCAGCACTACGGAATTACGTATATTATATATAATTGGCACACTATTGTCGAGAGTCAATCATTATTTGTCACCTCAGTGCTTAAGCAGCTTTATCTCCGGATCAACTCATGTTTTCATATTCTAATATATTGCCACGGGAAAAGATATTAATGAAAATATATTTACAACCGCAGAAATGCTCCGATTATAAACGTCCGCTGAATAAATTTAACTGAAATTTGTTGCATTTAAGAAGGACCGGCAAGTTCAACTGATTGTAGAAGTGTAATTTAACTTAGAGTTAAATTTTTTGGAGCAAATATCAAGATTCAGTAAGCTAAAACAAGAAACTTAAGCAAAATCTTTACAAATCTGTATATCTGCATAAAAAAACCGATGTCGCTGTTCAGTAAGCTGGAACTGTCAGAGCACCTAAAGCGGGAATGTGACATATGTTTGCAAGCTTACGTGACAATATTAGAATTCTTTCGATGGTTTTAGATTAATCATACTGACAAATTGAAGGCATATTCCGGAACAGTGCATAATATGTCAATTTGTCCACTGAAAGTGCTGTTCACGAAATTCTGATCTAGATATCATTACAGAGTTTCAGAGGTGTAAACCTTATCCTTTCTTAGGTTTTGTTTTGTCGATTTTAAAGAACTTTTGTAAAATCAAAGCCTCAGTCATAAACCTATCCCCTACAGCTGGTAAATTCTAGCTTTTACTTTTAAATGCTGTCAGTCTAATAGAAATTGGTGCAGGGAATGCCAACAAAAGCGACTTATCTGTCCGCATGCATTTTGATAGGAGCTACAGCTTGCTCCCAAGGCTTCAGCGTCAGCTGCGAATATATTGAAAGCCGCTGATGTGGTTTGCTTTGTATTTTTATTTCTTTTCTTTTCCTTGTTTTTCCAGAACAAGCGGGTGACGTCTTCGTCCTCCTCGCCATCGCGAACCAAGAAGCCAGGCATTAGCAGCGTCTCCAGCTCCTCGCGAGGAAAGCTCACCACGGTGTCGGTGAGTGTGCGCTGCGCCGTTCACTTTGCGGGAAAAAAAGGTTGCTTAGAAAAGTCTATCATGGCCAAACTTATACTTTCTGAATTTAGTGCCCCAAATACGCACGCTGGCACGTCACTGTGACGCAAAAGTATTTTCCCGTATTTTGACGGTGGCGGTGCGGCGAGAGTTCCCGAAGCTCGCTATGTTCTATGTTTTGTTGTTGTTTCTTTCTCTTTGCATTGCTCTGAAATGTGTATTTACTGACTGAAAATTAACTAGGTCATAGCACACGATGTGAAACTCTATGACGTCACGGCGAGCTGTTGCGGAAACTTCAAGACACCCGTGTTTCTCTTTTGCGCCTTTTCTAAATTTCCTATCCTTCTCTCGAGGTAAGAGTGCCTCTTTTGGTATTGTAGAAGCATAAGTTGCTGTTTCAGCTCAACTTTATTTGTAGTAGTGTCAATTTAAATGCAAGTTGACAATGCTTATTGCCAGTTGTAGTACACCTTAGGAAAGCGTAACATCGGGATGGCTGGCACGCTCCATTTTGGATTATTTTATCTCATAATGAAAATTAGAGGCGTAGAGGTTGCTTTCAAGTTGAGCTGCAACACGGCTTCTGTGGTCGAAGGGCTCCCAAGACGACTGCATGGTGGCGCTGACATGTCTTAGTTAAACCAGACACGAAGACAACACACTCTCCACCCCGGAGCCCTTTTCCTCCTCCGCCAACTGCGCAGTGTTCTACGCGGCCTGGGAATTCTTGTCCCCTAAATTCTCCTCCTTCTCCTCCACTCTACATTTTCCCACCTCCCCCAAGCGCCCGAATCCGCAGTGAGTGCCTTTCAAGTGACGAGTTTCGAGGGGGACGCGCAGGTCGTGATAATTACGCATGCAGGGACGAAAATGCAGGCTCACTCAGCGCGTTTACTATATTTACAACTAGTGTTCGCAATAAAATTAACCTATTTAGATCCCCGGCCTTCTCGCTACGTCTACACTGCACAGCTATGCTGTGCAGCAAAGACACAGTACCGAGTGACATCCTTGAGTTGAAACAATGGTCT
>NW_023606986.1:0-60001 GCF_013339745.2 Dermacentor silvarum | reverse complement strand
GAGCCTCCGGCTTTCTAGAGATAGAGAGGTAGTCGCGGCTCTATCTACGTTCATTAGGTCAAAAAAAAAACCTCTGAATCTGATCGAACCATATATGTAGTCTGTAGTTTTTCTGCTGGCCATGTTGCGGAGTTCCGTCTGACCCGGATGCCTCCTCGCTAGCACCCCCTTAATCACTTTCAGCCCGTACACTAGCTAGGTTCTGTGCTTCCTGAGAGTCCTTGAAATGAGGCATGTTGTTGGCTTCGTCGTCGAGCTTCACCTTCAACTTCGTCGTCGAGCTTCAACTTCAGAACGCATTATAGCCTGAACAGTGTCATCGCTAAAAGTAACGCCCGTCTTCCTAAACTGCATATCCAAGCTATTTGAAAATTAGCAAGGATAGGGCTTGAGCAGGTTTTGCGACACTGCGGCCTCCATCACAAGTCCGAACGGCCCCTCAATTTTTACGCTGTCTATTCGCAAGCAAACATTTTAATCTTGAATTATGCATGTTGCCCGGTGAAATCGTCAGGTTTCACGCACGTATAATGGACTATGTCTATAGTGTTGCAGCTTAGTCTCGAAGTTACTTGCATGAACTTCCATTCACTACAAGGTCGTGAAGGCAACGTTCCACAAGCTGCATGTTGTCAATACTGCTGTGCACACCACACACACAAAAAAGCTATCTCCGTCTCATTATTCTGCTCATGAGCACTACTCTCAACTTTTGACTGAACGGCACAAACATAATAAAGTAACAACAAAAACACGACACACTAAACAAATGTACGTCTTAGATGGTGAAGCGTCTAAGGATTCATACTTGGCCGAGTTTAGCAAAACAGGCACTTAACTTTCATTCCATGGTGAAGTCTGTGTTGCCTTTTCTTCTCTCCATTACTCTCGTACTGGTGAAGAAACCACTAATTACTTGTTGACTTTAACAACGCAAGGACACGAGGCTTTGTAACAGCTCAATTAAATGCAGTTGCGTATAGCGGCACGTTCGTTGTGTCGCGCTTATGATAATATCTACGTGGTCGAGAACAATGTCTAACTATAAGCGGTGAAAGCGGTAACCTCACTAAGTAGTGTGCGCCGACATATACAATTTAATAATTGCTACTGGCTTCTGCGTCGTTATTCTCATTTCTTCTGCGTCAACAACGAACCAAGAAAAAGTGAAAAGATAGCAGCCCTTTCTTGTAGTACTGAATGTTTCTCCGAAATACGACGGGCGGGCTTAATTTTGAGTCAGGTGATAATGTAACTATAATTTATTTTTTTATTCGTCATGCTCGTCAATGCAGGCTAGTGAAACCTTTATACTTGGAATAAACACGTACGTAATCCCACAATGTTTGGTACTTAAATACATTTGGTGTCGCCAGTCGTCGTCATGGCAGGGCCTCGTTTTAGGAGGTGTTCGGCAAGGTCATCTCGCAAACTGCGCTCACAACGGCGGCAATTGCCAGCATTTAGCATTAAAGGATGGCGAAGTTAAATGCGAAGCATTTCTTTGCGAACATTTGCCACTTCGAGAGTATCTATCTATCTATCTATCTATCTATCTATCTATCTATCTATCTATCTATCTATCTATCTATCTATCTATATATGTAGCCACCGGCGTCTTCGTGCTCTCATAGTCGTTTCGTTAATTTTGTACCAAAATTGGCATAGCATGACAAGGGTGTATGACGAACATAAGTGATGGGTGATGATATGTGTGTCATGTAGGTCATGAAACAGCCGCCTACGTCTTGGTGCTCTCATAGGTAAAACAAAACCCCAAAGTGGCAAAGAATCGAGAATTAATGATGGTATGGGTGCAAGTATGGTTATCATAGTAACGACAATGATAGCAGAATAGAATACCGACCGAATAATGGCCATCACTCATCAAAAAATGACAATGACTCAGCGAAAAAAAAGATTAACAGCCAAAAACCCATGGATTGGGTTCGGATGTGGGCACTAAGTGAAGGAAGCCCTAAAGTATGATGGTAGAAGTCATAGTCATGAGCATGACTCCATAAAAATGACAATGACCAGCAAAAAAAGATTAATACTCAAAAACCACTGAAGTGGGTTCGGGTATAAATGACACGTCATGACATGACCATGCGTGTCATGTAGATCATAAAAAAGCCACCTGCGTGTTGGTGCTCTCGTGGTCAACTCGGTACGCTCCCCGCATACCGCTTCGCATAACATTGATTCCCACAGGGCGTATGATCTGCCAGCTTTTATTAATGCGAAGCATTTTATTTCATTCTGTGCATTTCGCGGTAATTAGGTAGGTCCTTGCTCTGCCTCGTTTTGAGCCTCTTAATAAAAATAATTGTGTAACGGACAGTTGAATCAAATTTCAGTATTCCAGCACAGCAGCTCGATGCGCTAATCGAATAGGAATAGGTGCGGTTCCCCATATGACGGTCTGTCTCCCTTCTTCCAGTGGTTCGGGGAGATGCTGGGATTTAACTGTTGTCCGTGCCGATCGTCGAGCTTGAGCTGTTGTTCAAGTTAGTGTAGCTGCTGTAGTTCTCTCGTCATGGGTGGCTCTGTCCACATTACGGAGGGCCGTCGATTCTGACTCGGTAGAGAGCCCTCTCATTTCCTTCCTATATCGCATTGGACAGCGAGAAGGCGAAAGCATCGACGCTTTCGTCTCCTTGCTGCGTCCGCTTGTGAAAACGATAACTCTCGTGAACTTCGTTTAGCGGGTGCACGAAATGCGAGGCGAACTTGCTTTTAACAACGCTGTATGACTGCACATCTTCGGCCGACAAGTTGAAAGACGCCAGCACGCGTCGAGCTTGAACACCCATGCAATAAAGAAGCGTTCGTACCCGAACCACCTCGGTAGCTTGGTGCAATCCTGTAGCCGTAGGCATAGTCCTCGAACTGCTCAATCCAGGTAGATCATGTACTTGGGTCGGCGAAGTCGAAGCTCGATGGCTGTGGGAGTCCAGGTACTGCGGCAAACGTAGCGTCCGGCTTGTTCGCCATTACAGAGAGCGAACGGCGGCCACTTCTGACACCATTTACGATGAAGGTTGCTGACAGACGCTAGCCGCGTCTACTCAAGTGAGTCGGAGCTATAGTTGACCGAACGACCGAAGAGTGATCTAGATATGCGGGTGTTTTTCGAAGAACTCGTAGAGTGTGGTGTATGGATTTGAGGAGATTCCTGGTCATGAAGGCTCTACAGGTCGCTTAACTGCCGGTCATTACGAGGATCTTTGTGGTGTTGTGATGCTGTTATGGCTTCTGCAATGACCATCACCTCTACAGTTGTCTCCGAGGGACTGCTTAAATGAAGCCCCCGGAATATGTTCCATTAGTGCCGTTGTATGTCGCTCTTTGGTATTGCCAATAACTGACAATTCCAATAACTGGCATTGTGTTCGGATCGTGCATGCCCTAGTTCTATTAGCAGTTGCTGGCCTTGGCAGGCGCTTTTCGATCGTGCCGCCTGGATTTCCGTGTGGAGGTGGAGTAGCCTTTCAGGGTGTGGTGATATGTTGGTTCGCACTACTCTCGTTATGGGTGCCTGTTGTCGGAGACCCATGGTGATTTTCGTAAGCTGTTGGTATAGCGCCGCAATTTGAGTTGGTGAGTTATCGTGAGCTTTAAGTAAAGTATTTGGTATAGTATATTTAGTGCTGCTAAGGTTATCACAATCAATCGAAGTTGGTGCTCTCGCGTGTACTTGTTTCTGCATGTGATGCGGTGTAGGGGCCTCTTTATTTCATTTATTTTTAGTGTAATCTTGCGCATCAAAGCGTCGGCCTTCGCGTCTTCCTGGATGTGAAATCCAAGGATCCGAATGGGCTTTCGTCTGGGGAGCGGGCATCTATCGCTACATAGTGAGACAAGGTTGCGATAATTGTCTGCCGCTTTGCTCTTCTGGTTAGTAATTACAACTTATTCTGATTTATCCTTTGAAAGTGAGAGGCCAATATTATGTGCATGAACCTGTATTGCGTCAATTGCCTGTTGGAGCATTTTTTCTTCAATATTCCCTGGCGATCCTTTGCGTGCCTATAAATGTGATGTCGTCCGCGTATACCGTGTAGCCAAGGCCAGGCATATTCTAAAGTCTAAAGCGAGAGAAAAAGTTGGCAGGAGATTCAACCTCCAGTTGGAGTCGACGAAAGGCAGTCTTCCTGAGCAGGGGTGGGAGGGAGGTTGAGATACGGGCGGAGTGAGTCACTGCTCCTCGCAGTTTCTCGCATCGCTCCTCTCGTGTGGGGAGTATATGAGGAGCGCGGGCTCGATCTTTTCCATGGCACTTTCTACGGGATAGGCCCCCATTTTGCCGTATGATGACGTGTTAATTACTTTAATCAATTTCCTGGATTTTACATGCCAAAACTACAATGGGTTTATGAGGCACGCTGTTGTGAGAGAAACACGACAATGACGTAGTCGTTACAGTGCAGACTTTTGTGCTCGAAGTTCTGCGTTCAAATCTGGCCACTGGACAACGTTATTGATTTATTTATTTTAAAAAAATCACAATTTCATCGTAAGGACGAAGCAACGGATGCGATAGCAACATGCTAGAACATTACACTCGTAGTTGTGCTCGTAGTTGTAACGGCACTATGAACTGCACTAAGCATATAAGTTGACTAAGTAAACACTCGTGGTGTGACGTGTGTAGACGCACGAACAAAGAGAACTCGATGACCACGAGCAGCATCAGAACTACAGGGTCTTGTCGGCACTGTCGCTTTGTGTCGGCCTCACGTTTCCGTACTGTCGGCATGCTCACTCGTTTACACCGATCCCTCCGCAGGGAGTTCAAGCCTCGCTACGTGGTCCGGTACGGCTCGTCCCGCACTTCCCGCCAGGCCACGGCGTTCGTGAGCAAGGTGTTCAAGCACCCGAACTGCCACCTCGTGAACCAGGACCGCGCCGTCGACGACGTTGCCATACTGGTGCTACGGACTGCACTGCCTTTGTCCCCGGTGTGCCTGCCCAGAGCCGGTGCGCCGCTGCCCTCGCATGTCACCGTCGCCGGCTGGGGCAACACCATACCGAGTGAGTGTGTCGTATTGTGCCAGAACGTGTAGTTCAGAATGTTAAGGCTACGAACAGCAAAGAAAACAAGAGAGCTCACGTGAGATACGCCAAGACAATTGGGGCGTAATACTTCTGAACGAGTTTCTGACGATGATGCCGATGGTTGTGTACAGTACAAGAACATGCTTGTATGCGTCACGCTATGGGTGGTGGTTCAGATTAAACGAGGGGAGGTATATAATATAGTTAAGTAATCTTCTGTGTTGTATCTCTAATGGGGTGTCGTGACTCCGTGTTACTGTCATATTTAAGTCCTCGCGCTCCAGGCCTTTAGAGGATTTACGAAGGGGTCATTATTACCAGACCATGTGCGTACGCTGGCAGCGTGCTCCCCTTACGTCATACTCAGATAAGGGCAAGACAAATGAGGGAAGCCGAGGTACTTGATTTTTTAGTATCTACCACATGGAGCCGACGTACATTTCAGACAGTAAAACCAATTAGAGCATAGGTGAATTACCTGTATTTCCAATTGAAATATAGGATTATTCCGAATAAGGGTTCAATTTGCGACAAGTTTCATATTCTTAACAAATGAAAAGTGCTGTCCGTCGTGTATGTGTGTTCGTGCGCATGTGTGTGTTTTTCTGTGTGCGTCTGTGCGTGCGCATCTGCGTGCGATAACCTTCGTTATCTGCTCATATGTATATATGTGCATATGCACGGCAACGTCTGCAGGCATCGACTCACTGCAGCTGCCTGAGCTGCTCAAGGAGGCGCAGATGGAGGTGGTCTCCAAGGACAGGTGCCAGGAGGAACACTCGTACGCAAACCTGACGCACCAGATATGCGCCCAGCCGGCATCCGGCTTTCCTGGAGTGGTGAGTGCTTAAAGGGCCCCTTACCGGGCCCCACCAGACATTTTGGTTATTAACTAAAAGTCGTAAAGCGCCGTGTAATAAGCGTGTCGTAAGCGCGTAATAACAGCCGAGATGTAAGCAAATGAAATGCCTCGAGGCCATGGCGCAGGAAAGTCCGATAGCCTCTTTGCAGCAGGGGCTCTCTCCCGTTTGCTCGACCAGGCATCCACAAGTGACACTCCTTTCCTGCCTCCTCCCATATGTCACCCGAGAGGCCGCCGCCTCATTTGTTGTCACGTTCCACACCACTGTTACCCGCACTTTCATTTATATTCATTTTGCGTATTTCTCGCCTCCATTTGCGTGCTCTGCATTTCACGCTCATTCCCCCAGTTGTTTCGCTCTGTTTCTGGTCATTTGTTCTCAGCAGACGGCATGCGTATGACGCGAAGTGTCGCACGCGTGACGTCACCTAGCTGGCGAGCCGAGTGGCTCCGTCGAGAAGAAATGTTCCTCGGGCTTTTCATTGACCTTTCAGCGGTTTTCGCGGCGCTACATCGGGCGCAATACCTTGCAGGCATAACCGCTGGCGCCTGATTATGCATCGCGCTTCTTTGTTTACAATGCCGGAACCACGTGAGCGGTCCTGCAAAAGCAGCATTACGAGACTCGCCTACCCTATGTGTGCTAAGTGTATCAGCGTGTATGAGGAGGGGTAATCCTCCTTTCTGCTGCAAAAGTCACGTACCACGTGGTGACAGCGTCACGCTTTCTTCATCCATCGCAGTGGTGACGTAGAACTCCCAAGGTGGAAGAAGAGGTGCCTTTCTTTTTGTATTGCAGTAGAAAAGATTTTTGCAGCTTGAAAGAGGTAGACACCCATATTTAGGAAGAAGTATGTACTTCGCGCCAGCCAGTGAGAAAAGTTGGCCTTTTCTTGGCGGCGGTCCGCAACCTTACTACTCACTGGGAGACGTGCCGAATGTAACGTTTGCCAAAAGCAGGGTAGCGATAATTCATTCTCCGATATCCCGGCGACATCTCCTGCCTTAATATAATTTTGTTGCAGCACGAAAGGACGAAGACGTAGACGAGATACACAGGACGAATGCTGTCTATGGCTACTTCTTCGTCCTTTCAGGTGGCAACAAAATTGTTACCGTACCAACTCGCCCAACTTATCATCCTCTGTTAATGTCCGTTCAGATGCATACCGTTTCATACCTTACTAACAAAGTGACGCAAGCTATTCCGGGCACTCTCTGATGCTGCCCTATTTTCATTTGACTACTTCGACGGCCCCAATTCTGATTAGCACAGAAGGGGAAAAAAAGGCGCACTTAAAAGCGATAGAATGTGACATGTGATATGGAGTTATGCTGGTATTTTCGTGAAAACTGTAGCTGGTCTCACTTATAGCGGTTCGTAAGTGACTGTTGCCACGCGTTTATGATGGTCAATTATTCCCCAGTCGCGCTTAGTCCAAGCTGACGCGAGATCCAGTTACCCCGTGGCTGCACGATTCCATTGAAACGCGATCCTTTCGGGTGGTTTGACTTCCTGAGCGCAGAAGGCGAAAGGGGTAAGCCTTTGTAAAGGAGGCGTGCGTTCGCGGGCTTCTTTCACGCCCGAAAAAAAAACACTTTTATGTAGCACGTATTCAGCAACAGAAAGCTGTATCGGGAGTTTTTCACGTTCCTCTACAATTTTCTCATCGACACTCTTCATCTAAGTATGATATTTGAGCAGTTGACTAATTAAGACTAATATATGTTTTCAGGCGGAATGCAAAAAATAAACTGAGTTCCTTCAAGCGACGTCAAACAACATTACCTTGGTTCTGTCCAACTACGTGGCATCTGCATATCTTTAGGATTTGGCTGAAGTTACGTAGGACACCCTGTATATAATGTAGACGACTTTATGAGAACCAAATACGGCTGTCATTATTGAGCTGTTAGTTCCGTGGTCATCTAAGCAGGGTGACTGTATTATCAACCTGATGGGAGTAGATGAACTGTTCAAGGAAGAAAAATCCGTTAGCATAGGTAATAATGAGGGGGGAGTGGGTATGTAAGCGTTACTGGTCCTTTTTCAGGCATTTGATTGGCCTTTTCGCCGGTGATCTTCAGAACTGTACGTTTCGTGTCGCGTTTAAATGATCCTATCTGCAATGCTTGCAACGATGATTGTGACACTCGTGCATGAACTTGCTACATTTCAACTTATGCTCCCAACAACTCCTCACCCGCTTCCTCGCATTCATTCGCACAGCTGTAGACATGCAGCGTCAATCACTATTGTCTCTTTCGCGTTCTCACTCGCCCGAAGGGGGACTCGGGTGGCCCGCTGATGACCAAGGGCTCGTCTGGCGAGTGGACCCTGGTGGGCGTCGTCTCGTGGGGCAACGAGACCCGGTTCCGGTCGTCACCCTTCGTCTTCTCGGACGTCTCGGCGCTCCTCTCGTGGATACACGACATCGTCGCTATGCCCGTCTGGTAGCGCAGCAGGAGGAACGGGATGCATCGGGTGCAGGGCGGGGTAGCTGGCCTAATAAAGGGAGCCACCGGAGTTGTTTTCAGTTTATTGGAGTGTTTCTTGTTCGTTCTTTTGTGTGTGCTTTCTGGTTCTTTTTTTTTTTGCTGCCGCTTGGCTCCCTGCTAAGGGTGCACGCTTTGTGCTTCTTGATGCTCCCAGATTTACATCCAGGACGTCACATGCAATGATCTGCGCAGATGTCGACATATCTTTTTTTGTGTGAGGCGCACATATTTAGGAAAAACAATTCTCGGGATCTCCCAGTTTTTGTGTACGACGAATTGCTTTGAAATGACCTAGAGTTCCCTTCACCCACTTTTCAGTCTGAGCTTTCGATACTGTTTCTATTAGTCTAGTGAAAAAAGAATTGTGCATATTATCGCCAAATACTGTTTGTAGCGACCAGTGCACTAGCACGGCGCATACTGTTTTTATGCACACGTTTTTTTTTTATTATTACCATCTCCACTCCTCAGGAGAACCGCAGTTTTCAACAGTTGTACAGCCGTGTGAGAATAAAACAGGTGCGCACCTTTCTGTAGGTCACCTCGTGCAAGCAGGCGATTGTCTTGGACAGTTGACGGTAGTTACCAAGCCCCAAAGATTCAAATAACTTTCACTAATAGCCATTCACTGCAGCCTTAATGGCCATTTCTCATGCTGACAGTTGTGGTCACCTGAATGCAACCTCAGGCACGAATTGCATGAATATGTTCGACTTGCTAGTAATTTCACTCATGCGGTTGTGTTTACATCGCAGCTTGAATGCACTTCAATCTGTTCATTGTACTTCAGCATCAGCGCCGGACCTCTGTGTTATTATTGTTTTTTTTTCTCTATCCCTCTGACTGCTTATAATATTATACATCTCAAGTGTATAAAGTGAGATGTACAAAACTTCAATAATTAGCATTCGCATAGCCATCTACGGAGCTTTGCTGAAATGATTTTCCAAAGATTTAGCCAGTTTTCACTGCCCCTGGCAACATCGCGAATGGTGTGCGTATGAGTCAGAGAACGAGGCTCGCAAAGTCGGTTACTAATAATAGCAAACGTGGCAACAACGACGGTACTATTTAATTGCAGGGTGTGCATTTCTAAGAAAACACTTTTTCAACACAAACCTGTTATATACAAGGCCCCAGAGACAGTATGAAACATGTAACGTAGTTCATGAAAGCATTTCAGCCACCAGTTTCGAAAGGAAGAAGCAAACCGGAGGGCGAAAGCTGAGAGTCGGAAGTATTGGGCCAAGACCAAGCAGCTTAACGGGAAGAGGACAACACACTTGCATTCATGCACCGTCCAATCGGACCTCTAGTTACTCTTGGTGAGCCAACGTAAACGTAACGTCATTTTTTTAAATAAAAACAATACATCGAAGACAGTTCTATTACTATGCCAAACAATGTCTTTCGTGTGTTTTTTTTTCATTTATTGTGGCTGTATGTTTCTGCCACCTGTGAGGAAAAATAGTAGACCTCTTCAGATTGTAAAGAAATCGATCGCCTGTACACACTCGGCACGATCTCTAATAATGCATGTGTGCTTTGCAGTTAGCCGGTATTTACATAGGTGAAAGGCACGAAGTTTTTTTTTTTTTTTTTGAGATGACAAGCAATATTGCTCTTGATCGAATTGCGCATTCACTTGATCGAATTGAGCATTCAAGTTTCTCTCCCAGGGATCGTATGTGAGCATTACACATTCAGATATATCACGATTCTTTTTTATAGGAGTGACGGTACGGCTACAGTGTCTTCTGATGCGTGGGTCTTACAGCGTGCTATCGGACAGACCCACAGCGGTACTAACACCCATTTCCACTCACGACCGTACGTGTGATTTTGGCATGCCGTGTGGGCTTGACAGGTGTGATTGTGCACGTCTGTATTGTATTCGTCTGAACGTTCCCTATACGAAATAGTAGTACAAAATTTTGATGATAGGCTCGCTGCTTTGCCCTTCGTGCAATGTACGAGAGGATATAGCACACTTAATGTGCAATTGGAACCTCTACACTTCAAAGGACCTTCATAATGACCAAATTATTTTTGTATGCGAGTGTTCGCACCTTGGGCTACAACATGCACTTGGACCATGGACGAATGCCGCCGCAGCGTCCCATGCTGCGAATGTGCTCCTAACATTTTTTGCGATACGCTGGTCTCACCGATTTTTTCGTACTTCTGTATGTTACGTGTGGTGTGTTTCCCGTCTGTTATGTGTCCATCATATGCATTATCTCATTTGCGTATCATTTCATTCATCATGGCATCCACCTGAAGTAGCCCACTCGGCGTACCGCGAAGCTAAATTCTGCACTTTTTTGTGAAGATCGAGCCCCTCTCTCTCACTCTCATTCAGACAGAACTCTATTGCCTTCACATAGTAGTTCTTCATGCGAAGTTGGCGCACGTCACTCATATTTGACGTCCAAAGAGCGCAGTTCCTAACGCTTAAACACCAAGTTTTTCCCGGCTTAAATTTGAGTGAACTAGTGCTCGCATTCTGTGCGCGCAGAGACCAAGAGCAGAGACATCGCGACGAAAGAAGGAAGCTGAAAAGGCAGAAGACCGGTACTATGGTGGTGACCCGGTCCGTGACCCCACGGTGGGTTTGTGCGATTGAATAAGACATCATCATCATCATCATCGTCGTCGTCGTCGTGGTCCCGGATGTATCCACAAATACTAGGATTCGAATCCATGTCAGGGGCAGCGCGTTTCCCCTTATGTCGACTGAATGAACATCAACTGCGCCACTGCTTCGTACGATGCACTTTAATGTCAGTGTTGCATCCAATTTCCCTGACAGAGGGAATAACAAAATCGTTTCAATCTCGGTCGATTTAAAAAGCTGCTCTTACTTGACAAAAGCAGCGCAAAGAATGACGAGTAATAAGGAACACATCGATTCAAATAAGAGCGTTGAACCTGCCTTTCTTAGTCCTCGCCTTTCTTAGCGCTGTTCTTGCCAAATATGAACGTTCACCAACTTAAGTATCCCTTGCTATTTCTGATAAAAAGCAGCTGACATGAAAGAACACCGGTCACTCATGATAACGATGGGAACACTAGCTTATGGAATGGTCACTGACGAAAGGCTTTCGCAGACAGCATTTTTCGTGTGAATTGGGGGTGATTATTTATCAATGAAGAGGGGTTTGCTACTGGACCTTGACAAGTGATCTTTGTTTTCTGTGACGTGCTACACTGAAGCATATGACGTCACTTGCACAAATTGGCATTTTTTTCGCGAAACATCCCTGGTTTCATGCACACGATACTTTACTCGAAAAAAAATTTCTGGGTAAGAGTGACGATCCGGAATTGTGAACGCCTCTCAAACTGGTCGAACAGGGTGAGTCAACTCTACACGGTTCACGTGAACCTCATGCACTTCTTTTTTCTTTATTGATTTCTGTCCTGCTTGCTATGGATGAACAATACCAGAAGGTTTACCAGAACGGTCAATATAAACACATGCCTGCTGCTCGACGCACCCTCGATACATATGAACTTCCCCATACCTTCACAACAGGATAGCTATTTTAGCCTTCAAAAGTTAGGAAACAGCTGGAACAAGGGTAAAATCTGAGCATAGATTGCTTTTTTGAAAACGTTCCGTTCGGTTACGACTAATTTATCGCTCTTGCTTCAATGTGGCCGGCATTAGCTACAGTTCTCATGCTCATTTCTTGGTTGCAATGACTGTCGGCGTCCTTCATTCAGTGGTTCTTCGCATCTCTCGTTGAGTCCCCAACCGTTGCTGCTTGCTGGTGTACACGCAGCCATGAGTATCGGTCGCTTCCACCGTGTCATAGGTGCCTGCGCACAACCTTGGAGTGTCTCAGTGTGCCGGCGATGGTGACCAGCGGCACGATGAAGTTCTCCGTGTCCAGTTCGGACAGGTCGAGCCTCTTCAGTGGCTCAAGCGTCAGGCACGCTGGCGACCCTTTCGTGTAGACGCCGCAGACGAGGCCCAGGGTCTGGCCGAACACGTTCTCGGCCAGGGTGGCGACAAGCCTGTTCGCATCCGTGCCTGTGCACTCGGTCAGCGCGTCGTTGTAGCATCCCAGCAGGTCGTAGTAGTAACTGCATGCACAACAGGGTGGAAAGAGCATGGGTAGACGTTATTGATTGATTGAATTGATTGATTGATTGATTGATTGATTGCTTGCTTGATTGAGCGACTGACTGATTGATTGACTGATTTATTGAGTCATTGGTTGAGTGATTGATTGATTGTTCGATTGATTGATTGAGTGGTCGCTTGGTTGCTTGCTTGATTGATTGATTTTAGCGTCACAAAGCAACACTCGGGTTATGAGAAATGCCAGTTGTGGAGGGCCTCCGTATCAGTGTTGGTCACCAGGATTTTTTCAACATGCACCTAAATTTAAGTATACGAGCGACTCTGCATTGCGCAGCAACCGAAATGCGCCCGCCGCGGTTTCGTAATCAGCACCAGAGCGCTATATTGGCACTTCGCCGCCGCAGAGGGCGTGGACCATAGTTTAATGCCGAAATCTAAAGGCAGAAAGGCTGTCTAGTTGGCTGTTACAGCTACAGCCCTCAAGAAAACACACGACGACACGAAATAGAAGGCATGAGCGGTTGTACCATATATTCTGCTCGTTGTAAAGTTCAGTTATGCGGTTCACCGTGCCGCAACTGCCGGCTGCAGGTTATGATGGAGTCTGTAATAGAGGGACCCGAATTGACTCAGACGACCCTGTGGGTTCATTGCTGTGCACTTGCAGCACGGTACATGAAAGTTTTCGTATTCCGCCAGCATTAGAATACTACCGCCGAGGCGGGGGAATCCAACGCGCGACCTCGTGCTCCACAGCGCAACACCATATCTATGTCCACTGAGCAACCGAGGCAGGTACGTCTACGTGTTTTTCCTAACCAGCGCTCGTCCTGTCTGCCCAGCGTCTTCGTTTATCCTTGTGCTTTCCTAAATCGTGCTCCAGATGCCAGTATAAACGCAAGCTTGTTGTAGAGAGTTGGGCTAATTGGAAAATTCGCGTTGTCGATGCAACACCAAAAGTTGGGCCAGGTTGCTACGTATTCATGGTCACAGAGAATAGAATAGCATATTATTATCCATTGGCTGCCAAAACTCAAGCGGTCTACAACCGTTTGAGTTTTGAAACAGAGCATTACGTCAGACGTATAGCAGTACGTGCACAGCACAAGGAAGAACAAAGCAAATCAACGAAGCAGAAAAATCACGGAAACAATCGCGAGAGTGCAGGCCACTGTCATACAACAAAGATATTGCATTTACAGTTAAAACAGAATCGCACAACTAAGAATGCACACGTTGTCATGCACAATGACATAAACAGCAGAATCATAATGGTAACCATTAACATAATGGGTGCTGGGATACAACGCTTCTGGTGCTCCTTTTCTTCGACGCTTCAGTGTACAGCAAGTGCACGGTCAATACGGGCTTCTGATGGTAAGTGGATGGAGACAGGACTTTAAAGGCAGTCCCGAAAAATCGCAAAATCCAGCACTGAGCAGTTTTGAAAGTGATATTTGCCCTCCTTGCATAAGCACACTACTTATAAATTATATGAAAAGATCAGCATCCGCACAAAGATGCTTCATTATTTGATTTAAATTGAGCTTCCAGTCCACACTGCGATCTCTTTAGAAACCAAGCGGGTGGGGTTACAAGACGATTCGAAAAGGTAACATGTGAATTAAAGCAGGCAACAATGCGGTTGTCCCACATTTCCAGATGTCACACAGTCCATGCCAAAAAGGCGGTCGCTGTTAACGGGAGTGGCTTAGAGGTAGCCATTCCAAATAGATATTTTGAGTAAAAATGAGAAGTGAGGGCCCATTTATTAACAGCGAAGCTGTTCAAGCCAGCCGTAAAAGGTGCGCGTTTCACGAAGCTATCATCATCAGCATTGGCTCGAGCGTCGTCGTCTTCTATCGCAGCTGGCTCGTTGGCGCCCCTTGGCTTGCTCTCGTGCCGTTGGAGGCTGTGCCTAGCGCGAGCACGTGCTTAAAAAATATAAGGTAACTTTAAAGTGATTCCCAACGATATCATCAAAAATAACATTTCTCAAATTGGTTAATAGATATGCAGACTATACTTAAAAATCACCTTCAGCAAGGATTGAGGCTCTTCAAGGTAGCTTTCAAGCCACTGCTCCCCCCTTCGTCGTCGTCGTCTCCTTCCACAGTTGGCTGCGTGGCCGCTAATCTTTGCAGCGTGAAATTTCACTTCTCTTCTGTCGTCGTAATGGGGAGGCAAAGCTTGCACTAGGCCGCGCAAAGCTCGAGTCACAACGAAGCTGGCCGATCGATTGCGTCTCCCGGTAGTAGCTAGGTTGAAGTTGGCTATCTCAAGGTTGAACTTGGTTGTATCTAGGTTGAACTTGGCAGCAGCTAGGTTCGGCCTTGGCTATGCCTGAGTTGAGCTTGGTTATGCCAGGTATCTCTTAGGTTATGACGCAATCGATCGGCCGGCTTCGCTGTGTCTCGAGCTTTGTCTCCAGCTTAGCTGTGTCTCGAACTTGTGTCTCGTTAGACAGTGCAAGCTTTGCCGTTGATTACTTTTTTGCGACTCTGTTTCGGCCCTCTACTCTCAGTTACAATAATAAACTGGAAATACCGTTATCAGACGACCATGTCATGCCCCCCTCCAACGGAACAACAAGTAAAAATACAGTTCTACACCGTTCTGGTACTCCAACAGCAAAAGTAGCAGCAGTAATGTCTATCAGTATAAGAAGCAAAAGCAAGCGAATTAACACACGTTTTCTAGGTTACAGTATAGATTGCAATGCGCGTTCAAATAAATTTTAGTCTCAGCCGAAAAAACATTCCTCAGCAGTGCATTCCATTCACTGATTGTACGTGGAAAGAAGAATTAAACGTATTTCTGTGCATGACATATAGAAGCAGGTTATGTGCGTGGCGGTTTCTCGGTGAGAGGGGCAGTAACGACTTAGTCTATGTAAACTTGTTCAATTTCACCACAAAGGTTGCAAAAATGTGGGCCCAGAAATTTTTTTCTTCGTTTTTCCAATGCAGGGGCGGCGTTTCGGTGCTATGTGTCCATTAGAGAATCGGTCCATTTTTGCTTGCTAAAAGTAAAACCGATATGAGCGCCTTTGATCCATGTGCATTTAGTAACGTCATTAAACGTAGAAGAGGCCCCTAATTATGGACGCTTATTCTAGCTTGGTCAAAACATTCAATTTCTAAGGCAAAAGCTCTAAAAAATATGTTGTTTTCACGTTGAATATCACTATACGAGGTAAGTTTGTTAGCGATGGTCTCCCCCAGGTATTTGTATTCATGGACTTTGTTGCACGTTACATGTTTTTGCAGCTAACAGGAATCAGATGAGAAGTTGGAATTCATTATAACCTGGGCAAATACTGCACCCCTTGTCCTAATCAGTGACCTAACATTCTGGCGCGTTGCGCCGCAGTCTTGCATTAATTAAACTTCCGAGAAAACTAGTATTCAGAAAACTTTCTTGCAGCTTGTCCTGTCCAACTTGCCATCGAGGACGCTCGGAGAGTGAAGCATCTTCCGGAGCAGGACACAAAGCGGGGTAAATAGTCGGCACCGCACCAGGCTCGAGGCTACGTTGTCTTGGTGGAAGACCAGGACTGGGCTAAGCTCAGCGGGTATTTTTTTAAAGAAGGACACGTTCGAAACGAAGTCAGCAAATGCGGCTGCTCTTCAGTGTTGTCCACTCCTTGCACCCAGTTGCGCGCAGAAATCAGTCCACCTCCGCCTCTGAGGGCCCTCGCGTAGAAGCCTATGCGTGACTATAACCAGCCCTGAATGTGTTGGGCAGAAGTCAACGCCTCAGTATGCGCCCGACATTGTTGTGTATTCGCACTTCGTGCTTGTTCAGCGCTGCACAGTGAACGCATGTAGTGCGGGAAAGCTTCCAACAGTTACGACAAGAACTGTGGCAGCCATACTGAGGGCGTCCCACTGCGAGCAACGACCGAGGAAGACTGGGAGTGCAGCAATCTAGGGCAAGGCCGTGGGACGAGCAAGAGCAGATGCAACGAGCATGGTAGCTGACACAAACCTGTAACATGTTGCTGTTGTTTGATATGTTTACAAGCTAACCACGTTAATTTCGATGTCGCGATTTGCTGTGTTTTGCGGTTGGCTGAGCGCACTTACTTTATCATTGATTTGAGTTGCGTTTTAAGTGACATTCGCCGTTGGTATTTTGTACATGCTGCGTGTACGTCCACAGAAGTCGACCTCACAAGTTATCTCCGACTTGAAAATTTCGTGTCAGTACCTCAACTCGATAAAGGCCAATTGCAATAAATGGTTGGGCCTAGTTTGAGATAGTGTATACATATAACAGCTTCTGTGCAAAACTGTACGTTTGAAATAAGAGTGGATTCCGCACGAATGGCACTCAAAAGTAGAAATTTTTGAAATTGAAACTGATTTCGATTTCGAGCAGCGATTTTCTTGCGTATTTCAGCTCACATTGTCTCGTATATTTGTTCTACTTTTTCAACTGTATGCTAATCTCATGGTATTGCTTTATTTTGCTGCCATATAGTAATTCCTCTTACCACCTAACCTTGACCGGAGGTCCCAATACAGTCTTTGACTATGGGACCTCCTTTTGTATTTCATATCTATAAAAAACATGCAACCTTTTTGAAGCAATAAACTTTCAAACTTTGAAAAAAAAATGCCGCTATTACCGCTCCTTTGAAATTACGCATGACTGGAGAACAGGTGGCTCCTCTGCATGAACCGAGAGATTAGGCGAGGACGCGGCCGCCCACTTGGCGCTCAGAAATCCTACCAATCAATTAGTCAATCAGAGCACGAGCCTATGCCCTTTATTATGGCAGTCCTGGACCACCAAAAAGTAGTTTCTTTTTATTCTATGGACAAAGCGTTCATACGTCATTTGCGTGAGTGCTGCGGTTTGACCAACTGCCCCAGTTTTCCATTCTAATCAAGCACAACGCCTAGCAAACTAGCCAAGTCCAGTTACCTCTCACGACAAAAAAAATTAGTTTTTTTTTTGCGCAAAATGTAGACAGCAAACGCATGTATGAGACGCATGAATATTTTCGAATCGAAAAAGCAAAAAAAAAAAAAAGAGCGTAGGTCTTACCAGCAACCGTAGGCCACCTGGCTTTCAATTGGCGCTCTTGCGACTGCCGTGTTCAGGTCGATGACCAAATCGCGGATGCAACCGTTCATCTTGACGCCCACCTTGTTCAGGCACCGGATGGCGCTGTTGTACACTGCGCATAAAATATGCAGCAAGGAATGTAATAAGGTAACACTGTTAGGTCTCTATGAAAACATTTTTTTACAGCTTGTCAAGCAGATGCTTGGCGAGCAGATAAAGTGTCGGGACTTTCAATGTATGAAACTTTTCGGGCCTGAAGCCTCGTGTTAGTTTTCTACGATGTCTTCGTAGAACATACAGAGAGAGAGACAGAGGGAGACGCATACATGCGTGCATACATACATGCGTACATGCGTACGTGCATACATACATACATGCGTGCGTGCATACATACATACATGCGTGCGTTCATACATACATACATGCGTGCGTGCATACATACATGCGTGCGTGCATACATACATACATACATACATACATACATACATACATACATACATACATACATACATACATACATACATACATACATACATACATACATACATACATACATACATACATACATACATACATACATACATACATACATACATACATACCATACATACATACATACATACATACATTATTTAAAGCGTCACCTTTAGGCGCGAGAGAGAGAGTGATGGCGAAGAGGAATAGGCGCTATTTTCTGCACCCCCTCAGAGAGCACGGATAAGCGCCTTGGGGAACGCGACATCAATCAGAAAGAAGAGAGAGAGAAGGTCGAGGCGGTCACTTTGCCGTCAGAGGTAGCCAGGTGGCGCAGTAACAAGTTACACAACAGCGCCGTGTCTTCCAGGAACGTGAGGAGGATACTATAGGCTGTTGCACCAGAACGCCATGACAGCGCTTCCTTTCTCTTAGAGCGTCAGAGGGTTAGGTCAACTATCTGCCCGATTTCATAGGGCTCTTGCGCTCAGTGAAAGAAACAAAAAGCGTTGAAGCGCGTGTAGGCCAAGTCATCATAAACAGCGCTGTAAGCTTTGGCTTTCAAGATATTCCTCACTTCCCAAGGACGAACGAGCTCTATAGGTGATCCCCAGGTGCGTACGCGACTGTACATGAACACCCGTAAGTTACTCTGCGAAATAAACACTTGTGTTCAATGCAAGTAGGTTTGTGTAAGTGCGCACGCGTATATTATCGTACACAGTGCTATAGGTAATATGAATTGGTTCACGCGTGCCTTAGCATTTGGTTCCCGATGTTGACCATACCGCAGTAATTCTCTTCTCCTTGCATAAACCACACTTGATGAAAATATCGGTAAGTGAACTTAACATTCATCATCGTTGAACCAATAAGCAATGAAGACTTAGTTGACGTACCGCGTATATCGAGCCAAAACGAGCAGGCACCAATTGTAAGCGCTAAATACCATGCACTCGATTTTAGTTGCACCATCATTCATGACACAAAATCACTTCGGGTAGGAAAGGGCGTTGTAGCACATGTCAAACGAGACCATAAGATTTGCTTGCCCAAGATTTCTCCTGTTATCGTTTCTTAAGCGATAATGGTGGCCATGCATACATTCCTTCGCGACCCGGGGCAGGAAACATCAAGTTTCGAAATAAATCCCTCCTGTTCCAAAGACGAATCGAGAGGATTAAAAATTACCTATAGTCGGTGACAGCCTAAAAATAAAGGGTTGTATGCACGCTCTCCAATTCAATCACAATGTGATGAATGTGTGTTGTTTAGTGGCGCAAGGGCCAGATATGGCCAAAGAGCGCCATGCCAGTGCCTGTGAGTATGCAGTGGAGCGATGAATTCTGAGCAGCAGATACAATCACAATGTGCGTAGATGCACCAGCCAGTTAGGTTCGCCAATTTTCATGTGACGTAAAGTTGTTTTGTGTGGTTTAGGGGGCCCTCCAATACATTTCAAGCCACAGTCTCTTTGTTGCTGGTTGCGTAGACTGACGGTGGGAGATGCTTCAAGCGTAGTGCCAAAGAACCGACATCAAGATATTTATATTTTAATCACGCAAACAAATCACATCATCGCTGCCGACTGCATCATCGCTTAGTGGCGCCCACTAGGAGCATCATCGAATCAAACCAAGTACGTGGTAATTAAAAGTGTAAATAGAAAACGAGGTGTCATCAGAAAGAAAGTGAGAGAAACAGAGACATTGGATCCAAAGAATGGAAACAATAAAGACCATGCCGAATTACAAGAATGGGAAGAAAAACATTAAAAGAGAAAATCTGTACGATAACACAAAGGACAGTGCCTTGCTATTTGAGGCTCGAGCTGGTTGCCTAAGGACAAAGGCATACCGAAAGAAATATTCGCAACAAAATGAGGTATGTGTATTCTGCAGGGAAAATCCTGAGACCATTCAGCACATCCTAATGGAAAGCGAAGGGATTAAACCAATGAGACCCGTAGGTAAAGTACACGTTCCAGAAGCGCTGTATCTATAGAGCATATCTGATGTACAGTATACTTGTATGTATACATTCCTGCATAGCATACCTGTTTAAATAAAGCAGGATAGATGACTATTTGTCACTGCCCCGTCTCGAAGGGATGCCTGTCAATCATCATCATCATCGACGGCACCACTCGCTTGACCGTGATTCGTTCAAAACAAAGTTGCAGGATAGTCAAGGCGCTGCAGAAAGTGTGATAGATTAAGATTTTGTTTTAATTTTAGGTACCATACTATTTATGTTGACACAAATAGACACGGTCGTTCAAAAAACTACAACTACAAAACTCGGTAGGGGCGCTGGCTGTTATTTCGCTTCTGGCCTCGGAGCATTCCCTCTATGTTATAGAAAAGTGCTCACGCGAGAAGTTCACGCAAAAGCTTCTCTTCTCGCTTATGTACGCTCGTGAGCAGCCTTGTCGCCTCGTTGCCTCGTTTTCCACTTGAAATACACTCGTGAGTGTTGTTCGCGCAGTGCAAGTTTCGCACCTTAGGTGCATCGTTGTTGCCGGATCCTTGTTAATGTCCGCGGTGCTGCACTGAACTTTCTACGCAGGCTAAGAAAGAAGAAAAGTGACGTTGAGCGGTCCCAGGATGCTAGAACATAAGTGACAACCATGGAATGTGCTAAAATGCGCAAATGTAGTTTGCTGCCATGGTAACGGCGCGCTCAGCGCACCGGTGTAACCGCAATCCGTGAACATAGAACATGTAAGCAACCATGTAGTGCAAACTTCCGCTACGTAGGCGGCGCTTCGAGCTCTTTCCTTTGGCAGTGAATGGTTACGTCAGTGGGTGGGAGAAAAGGGGACAGAAGACCATACAAAATTCGAGTTGAGGGCATGCATTCGTTTTCACAGCGGAGCTGTTGAGGGCTCACTCTTCGATGGTCGCGTCCTGCAATAGCAAAAAAAAAACTCTTCTTGGCCGTATGCTGTATGTGCGAATGAAAGCGCGTGAGGGCGAGGGATGCGCGCTTTCACGAGGAGCGAACGAACGGCGGAGAGCAAACGCAACTTCCTAGTGGAAGGGGGGCGGTGGGAGAGGAGGACATCGAGGCACCCTAGCTGTGCGTGTGCATGCCCGCTCTCCCACTGCAGCGCATGCGCGCAGCCCTGCTGGCCTCTGCCGCCTGCGCCGCCGACTATCACTGGGTTTTCGGCCGCCTCTCCCCTAACAGTGTCGACAACAGCGTTTAGCCGATCCGTCACGTAGCCAGCGTTTTGACAGCGGTTGTGTGTGGTCACACAAACAATGCGCACAACTGTTGTCGACGGCGGCGGCGTTTTGCCCGCGTTCGCACCGAGCGCGCGCGGTGTTGGTGACATATTTACGAAGAACGTGCCAACCTTTGCCGTGCACCCTATGGCGGTGTACCGTAGCGACCATAAAGCCATCGTCCCTGGGGTCACGAAATAAATGAAAACCACCGGATCATATATGCTTCTCATTCTTTAATAGTTCAAATAATCAATTAAGCCATCACATCTTAATAGTCATAATTGGAGATACATAATTCCCACCATAGTACAGCTTCGCTGTTCTTCCATGTCCACCCCAGTGGAAGAGCTGACATTTTTTAGGGGCGAAGCACCGTAGGGCCGAGCCTTGTCCCTCCCTCGTCGTCCGTAGCTCTTGTTTGCATGGAGTCCGCTAGGGGCGCTGCGGTGGTTCCCGACGCGCGCTCTCTTTCTCTTTCAGCCATGGATGGTAACGGTCGCTTCTGATAACGGCGCGCCCGCTATGGTTGAAAAGGCTAAGGTGGCGGCTCAACTGCAAGTGGAATCGGGGGTCGCAAAGCTGCTGCAGCACGGCGACGCAGACAACAAGCGGACCCGGAGTCTAGGGCGCGGGAAGCTGCAGAAAAAAATTACACGATCTTCCCGTAGGGGAACCCTGAGTAGTATGCGAAGCAGCCATGGCGTCTACTCAAGTTCCCATTAGTTTTCAGATCGGCCTGTCGCCGCTGCCGTTTCGTGGCAGCGGCTCGAGCCCTCTTCTCCGCGGCGCTGTCCACGGCGCTGACACTGGCGTTGACGCTGGCGCTGTCCGTGGCACTCATCGCGGCGTTGCGGGAGGAGAATGAGAGGAGCGGAGCGCGGGCGCGCGTCATTATACCGCGATCTACAGTGGCGCCCCCCAGCGGAGTATGCAGCGCCTACAGTCGCGCCTCTAACCTAAGCTGCTTCGCATTATCGCGCGCGGAGCCGCAGGTGTTGCCTTTCGTTGCGCAATCCGGAGAGGAGAGGAGCGTCGGAGAGGAGAGGAGGAATGCCGAGAGGAGAGATGAGACAAGGAGAGGAGGGAGAGGAGGATGCGCATGCGCAGTGCGGGTGGGGACGCCGCACGGCGGATGGATGGAGGGAGGGAGTGACATATCCCCGACCATAAGCTGCTTCGCATCTAAAATGGCAACGCCGGCAAGCGGACCCGGAGCTGAGGGCTCGCGAAGCTGCAGCAGTACGGGAACGCCGGCAAGCGGACCCGGAGCTGAGGGCTCGCGCTTGAACCGAGCATCGGCGCCACCAACCTCAGGTAGAGAACGCTACCGGCGTTTTGCCGCCGCTTCCCGCGCTCTCGCCGCCTCTGGGTCCGCTTGCGGGCGTCGCCGTGCTGCTGCTCTGATCACAAGGCAATTCACGGTTACCCGAATGATCCCCCGGTGCTTCGCCCACTCATAATCATTCACATCTCGGATATGCGGTGATTTTTTAGGGGCGAAGCTCCTTAGGGTGTGGGTCTGTCCCTCCTCTGTAGTATGTAGTAGTAGTAGTAGTAGTAGTAGTAGTAGGTAGCCACGTCTACCTTTATGAAAAAAAATTCCGAAAGTTGTGTCCGTAGCGCGGAATCGAACCAGGGACCCCTCGCTTCCGAACGCGCGGCGCTAGCACTACGCCACGAAGCGCACATGCACACACGCACCACGATGACAATAAATACCCAACATTAACGAAAGACTGCGCGTTTCTAACGCGTTTGTGCTAGCACGTTACGGCCCGTGTAAGAAGCTGGTGTAAGACGCTGTGGCCTCTCCGCCTTACCCCCGTATTCATAAACGCTCCTCGACTTGAACTTGACTTGCCACCGCCTTGGGCAGCGCGTTCGAAACGCGTTGAAGGCTGGTGGCAAGTCAAGTTCAAGTCGAGGAGCGTTTATGAATACGGGGTTTATACTCTCTCAGCAGTCATGTGATGGTGTCGGCAAACGCGGTGCACGTTCCGGCATGTGTAAACGGCTGCGTAAGACGCTGTGGCCTCTCCCCCTTACTAGAGAGTACTGCACGTTTCTAACGCGTTTGTGCTAGCGTCCCCTTAAGCGAGAGATGGTGCAATTATAATGTAAGGGCGCTGTTATAAAATAGGAATGACGTCACATATGGCGCGTGTCATTGGTGGAAGTCAATCGTTCGATTTAGTGCGGCGAGACTGAGGCGAATTACCTGGCCGTCGACCTACTCTCTGAGGAGCTTCCTGGGGTACCAGCGGCCATCCTCTGCGACTCCAGGGCAGCCCTCCTCGGCCTAGGACTGCTGTCTACCCGGCTGACGTGCAGGACGCATCCCGGGCAACGAGGCAGCCGACACCCTGGCGAAGGACGCCCACCACACCACTGTGCCCCTCAGTCGGGCCGTGACGGAGGGCGACTTCACAGGACTGGCGCGTGTCATTGGTGGAAGTCAATCGTTCGATTTGCGGGGAGCCGGAGACAATCGAACATCTCCTGCTGGCCTGCCCGGCGTACCTCCAGCAGCGGGGCCCACTCCTGCAGGAGTTCGCCGCCTGGGCCTCCCCTGTGGCAAGGAGGAAGATCTCCTCTTCCCCGGCCGACACCACCTTTCTGCACTTCGGCGAGACTGGGCGACGGCCTCCCACTCCACCCCGGGCCTGACCGGCCTACACTCTGCGGAGGCCTTCCAGATTCACGGTTTACCGTCTCCATGATTCCCTCCGGAGCTTCGCCCACTCATCATTCTACCCGTGGATATGCGGTGTTTTTTTTTTTTTCTTGTATTTTGAGCATTCTTGGCTGAATAACCTCGGACGGCGTACCACTCTCTCTCTCTCTCTCTCTCCAGCCGTCAATCTACGCAACCCGCGACCAAAATATGGTTGCTTGAAAAATATTCGAGGACCCTTTTAATGGGGCTGTTTTCTCCGTACAAATCTATCTCTGTGTCACTGGCTTTAAGAGGCAACCTGAACGTCCTGGCAAATTTTAAGGGTGATCCTGATATCAGTGCTCAGCCAAAGGTAATCACTTTAGCTTGAAACAGCGACCTTTTATTTTCCAATTACCATGGTATTTGCATTAGCAGATCAAAGCCATTAAGTTGTGAGCGGAAACCAGCTGAATCTGCTCTCTTTTAAGAGACGAAGGGCAGATGCACTGCGTTTTTGTGGGTGGAGCTTACATTGAATTCTTAGGTTGCCACGGAGTATGGCAGAGGCGAGTTGGCCACGGAGAGAGCGCAACTCCGCTCAGAGAGCAGCAACGGCCTCGGGGTGGCAAGCGTGGTCCCGTCCATTCTCCCTCCGAAGTCAGTCTGGTATTCCGGTAAATGCAAGCGGACTGGGCGTATTACCGGATCAGCGGAGCCGCAAACGCCAACGGCCTGCACGGTGCCACCCCCCCCCCCCCCCTCTAGCTACCGGGTAGCGCACAGCTCAACCAAACACAGCTAATATTGCACTAACCAAGTGTACTTTACTATGCTGCTGGTGTAAATTTTCGGCACCAACACGAATACGCCGCTGCCGACAATTTACGCCAACCGCGAAGTAGGATACATTTGGTTAATGCGATATTAGCTCTGTGTTTGTCGGGTTGAGCTGCGCGCAATTAGGTGGCTGCCCCAGTGAAGAACGTTGGACTATTGGACCGCGGATGAAAGGAGAGGAAGACAAAGAATAAAGGCAGTGGGGCAGTGTTCGGGCGATCATGTGTCTACGTCCGCAATTCGCGTCACACACACACACACACACACACACACACTTCCATTCATTTTTCATTTATTTATTTGAATTTAAGAACTGCAGTTAATGTCCCCTGTGCTGTCCGTGGTGTCATTGTTTGTAGGTTTCTTCTGATATGACTAATCAAAATCGTGCATCTCGGCTTCCTTTCTTCTCGTTTATATATATATATATATATATATATATATATATATATATATGTGTGTGTGTGTGTGTGTGTGTGTGTGTGTGTGTGTGTGTGTGTGTGTGACGCGAGGTTGCGGACGGAAACAAACATGGTCGCCCGAACACTGCCTTTACTCTTCGTCTTCTTCCTTGACCACTAATGCACCGCACCGTGCTTGTGTGGTTCGTTACACTTCCCCCTCCCCCCGAGAAAGTCGTAGGTACAGGGGCGGATGATACCCTCTTAACCTCCTCACATGATCGATTTCAGTGTGGCGGTCCGGTGACGTCCAGAAGAGCTCAGGTGGCCGAGGCTGGATGTTGCACTCCGGCCGACATATCCATGCTCCAATGGAGAAAGGTTTGGACATGCAGCAGCCGTGGGAACTCAGATGTAGTTGCGACTTGCAGACACATGGTGTCTCCTGCTCGAACGTGCGGTGGACTGGGTCGTTGCGGCGACGTCTCTGTTGGTCTGGTATGCCATGAAAGTGCCCGTGTCTGTTCCGTCGTCGTGCACAGCGTTGTCGCAGGAATCCTTGGAGGGGAGGCAGTCCTGATAGATGGTGCTGAACATGCGTTTGGCGACGTTCCTTTCTTGCAAAACACGGTATTCATTGAGGTCGCCTTGGATAAAGTAGGCTTGGGTGTTGATGTCCTTCTTGTTGTCGCATCTGTGGAAATTTCGGTGACGGTCTTCGTCGCCATTTGTTTCGAAGTCGTGGTCAATGCTGTTCTTGTAGTTGTTGGTGTTTATGATGTTGTTGCGACATTTCTTGAGGTAGCGCTTCTATCGAAATATGCCTTTGATTTCTTTCGCAAATTAAAGTCAGGATCAATTAGTACAGCTGATACACTGCTCCTTTTTGTGAGACTTGTCTGGTGGCGAGGGCAGTTTGTCCGGATTCTCAGAAGACTCTTCTGACGCTGCTGGAACTTCATTCAGAATCGGACGCTTCTGTAATTTTACAGTGTGCGATGCTGCTTGGCGCGTGCGAAGCTTCTAAAGTGTCATGCGGCTTGTTGAGGTGTAGTATGCAGAAGAAAGCTTGAGAGTCAGCGAAGCAGCTTGATCTCTAGATTTAAGTGGTTCCAAATTGTCTTCGCCTTGAAAGGTACGTCCATTGGTGCTGGTGCTTGTGTTCTGATTTCGTCTTGGCAGTAAGCAAGTTGGCTTCGTTTCACCAGAAGAACTGATTGTTGCTGTACTTTCTTGATTCGTGTTGCTGATACAGTTTTTGTCCATGCAGTTTCGAATTCCTGGTGATTGATCGCTGGAGGATGTCGCAGCGGATGTGGCTTGCCCAGTGGCGCTCAGTCGTGTAAAACATGCACTGCCGCGGAGCGCTTGTGACGATTATCCTAGCACGTTCACTTCGAAGCATTAAAAAAATCCGCGGCTGTCTTTCGGCATGCAAGCTTCTGAAAAGCCCGGGATCAATCGTTGCTGTGTTTGCCGTGTCGCGACGGAACGCTCTAAGGATGATAAGTCTTTTCCAGCCAACGGTCGGCTACTTTTTTTTCAATAACAGTGATAACGCCAGTGGCCCAAGCTTTGTGGTAAAGTTCAGTGCGCAGGGATAGCTCTTAGTTTTTTTATTGTTTTGTCAACATCATCACTATGTCACCGCGGGAAGCCTGAAAAGTGTAAGGTCAATACGTCACGTGGTGACACCAACGCGAATTAAACCCTGATGTCCAGGAAAGCTGGACATGGGCATGCACATGGTGTACGTGCACAAAAGTAGTTGAGTTATCATAGTTTTGAATCATAGTCATCATAGTTTTGAATAGTTGCATCCGTACAATGCGTCAAGTAAACTCAGCAGATTAACTGAGCAAGCCGTCTACGTTTCGTGGGCGCCATTAGGCGCGCTCGTATCCTTGTTATCGTGACGATTACGAAAGCGCATACTCACGTTTTCACGTTTATTATACTGCTTTTGTTCATGTTCTCGCTGCAGGAAGAGCGTTTCTAAGACACGCGCTCACTGCGTGCTTAGGGTATAGCATTTAACTGTCCGCTCTTATTATCCTCTGAAGGATCTAAATTGCACATTAGGCTAATGCGCGGACAATTGTTTCTCTTTGTTTACGGATCACGTAGACAAAAAAAAGTGTGTCAGTTATATGTCCCGCAAATGTCCAACTGACCTTGCAACATGCGAGAGGTGGCTTCTGAATAATCGCGTTTCGTCTACAAGTTCCCTCCCCTAAGTTGGCCCACAGCCAGATATTCAATGGTCCCGGCCGCCGAACAAAGCTACAAAGACATCTTCCGGGTCCTGTCCTGGCAGTTCTTTTTTGATACATACAGTGTGTCAGTGACGCACTTACCCGTAGTGATAGAAAAACTTGCGCAGAAAGATTGCAGCTCTAACACAAACAGCGGAGCCAAGGCACAATCAAGACGCTGAGACATGAGCGCAAGTGTGGCGTCAGAAATCGGTGATAAGCCAATTAACTACTGCTGATTATCATAAGCGGTCAAGAAAGAAAGGCAACTTGACGTACTATATATACTCACGGAATGCAACGCGTCAGTGTAGGGCTAACTAATTTCTGCATTTTTCTTTCTGTACTGCATTGCCTCCAGGAAAGCCGATTCTTAAGCTAACATTGCGATAGATTCCACATTGACGGATCAATCCTCAACATTAGAAATATTGTGAGCTTCTATGATCAATAGCGTCAATTCCTTTGTGGGGTTTTTTTTTCGGTTACGGTGGACTTCTGGAATTGGGCGCTGCATCGACACTTCTTGCAATGTATGGCTAGCCATCCTCCTGCATTCTTTTTTTTTATGCATTGTTCTTGTGCTCGCGCAACCTATCATTTATGCATCTTCCTGACTGACCCACGCAATACCGGCTCCACGCAAGGGTATGCGGCAAACCATGTCTTAAACACATTTAACCAACTCAGCACGGCGTTTATTTATTGCGTGATTTTCTACCACCTGTCCCTTGCATTTATGATTCTGCATAACATTATAAGTTTGTCGGGTGCGGAAAACAACAACCATACGTCAGCACGTTGGGCCTGCATTCTTCAAGTTATGTGAAACATTATACCAATATGATGAATCACCGCTCTTTTTCTTCACAATCACTATCGATGGTTTCTACCGGAATTGTTTTTTTTTCATAAGCGCTCGTCGCAAAGACACGTATCGGCGACGCGCTTTCAACCGACCGGGTGCTAAACGACAAAATCCAAGCCAAGTTCCACTCAGTCATTTTGGCGACAGAGCGATGATAGCGTCGTTCTACCTTCTGCTGCCGGCATGAGCGTGTCGCGGACGCACACACAGTCGTTCCCTTCGAGAGGCTGTGCGCAGTTTCTTGTGGTGCACATGTCTGAGCCAAACGGAGCGCAAACGGTACATTTACCTTCTTCAATCTAGCTGTCTAGTCGTAACAATCATGACTTCCAGCAATATCACGTGGTGTGCCACGTGGTGTGGCAGTATAACTGGCGTACTCACTCGTATGCAGCTCAGTGCGTGGCGTGCAGACGGCCTCGATGTTTTCGTCCGCAGCGTCCAACGCCAGCACAGCGGCCACTCGAGGCAAACCCGTGGCGCACATTGTTGTGAAGTTCCGGGCACATCGCAGCTGCTTAAGTGTAACCTGCGATGGACAATCAAGAAAACCAAACTAGAAACACTATTTTAGAGCGTAGCTATTAGGCGCCAGTTCCTGGTGCGAGCGGCGGCGTCGTCCCTCTTACCGAGCGAACGAGCACAGCGAAGGATGAAAGAGCGAACGCGGAGCGCGGATGAAAGACGGCGATAACGAAGAGAGCGGAGGAAAGCGGAGGAGGAGGGTATGGCGAAAGCGTGAGAAGAAACGTGTAGCGCCGCGCAAGACGGGCTTTGCGGCGTCGATGGCTACGAGATGGCGTCAGAGTAGCGCGCGTCGTCTGTTCACCGATGATGTCATCGGTACCACATATGGAAACAAAGCGCTGCATGAGCGGAGGTCTCTCTGTGGCGGCTGCTGTGAATCGCGCCCACACATCACCCACGCGCTGCCCCTCGCGATCTCCCGAATAGCGAGGCATTCGCGCCACACTTCGCTCCGTTTGCAACGTGTCGCACGAGACAGATTGTCCGCGCCAGCCAATTTATCGCCAAATGAAAACACGTATAGAGCAGCGCTGAAATTTCGCATTTAGGAGTGCAGTAATCGTCGGTGAATTTTTATTGCGATAGCAATTATATGGACACTCAAAAGCAGATTTCTGCCGTCGGCGTCGCCGTCGTCGTCGCCGTCGCCGTGAGGTTCCGTATGACGTCAATGGAGATGAAATCGTCGCCGCGCGCTGAACGCTGTATGTGCGAGTGAAAGAGCGCGAGGGGCGCGCGCTTTGACGGGGAGTGAACGCACGGCGTAGAACAAACGCGCGTTCTGCGCCGTGCTCCCTTAAGGGCTGCAGAAGTAGGCGTCTCTTTCCTCCTTTACAATCACCATATATGCAGAGCAAACGCGCCTTCTTCCGACGCGCGAAAGGCCGTGGGGGAGGGGGAGGAGGGGGAGGGAAGGGAGGCGACGTTGAGGTGCGGCACCAAATGCCTATTTATATCAGAGGCTCCGGCAACAGTCACCAACGCCGCACGCATTTTGAGCGAACGCGGGCAAAACGCCGACGGCGTCGACAACAGTTCTGCGTGTTGCTGGTGCTGCTGCATGTCCAAGTTTATACAGCTGATGAAGCTAATATCAATACTCCGTATAGCTCTCTACAAATGTGCTATCGCAATTGATGCTTCGCCTTTCAGGTGAAACTGCGACAACTTTTTAGGGGCGAAGCTCCTTATAGCGGCACCCGTTCCGTCCCCGTCGTCGTAGTAGTAGTGTGTAACCAGTCTGAGAAAAATGAGAAAAAAAAATTCCGAAGTTGTGTCCGTAGCGCGGAATCGAACCAGGGACCCCTCACTTCCGAGCGCGCGGCGTTAGCCCACTACGCCACGAAGCGGACATGGACACACGCACCACGATGGCAATAAATACCCAACATTAACGAAAGGCCGCGTTTCTAGCGCGTTTCTAACGCGTTTGTGCTAGCGCGTTACGGCCCGTGTAAGAAGCTGGTGTAAGACGCTGTGGCCTCTCCGCATTACCTTCAACGCGTTTCGAACGCGCTGCCCAAAGCGGTGGCAAGTCAAGTTCAAGTCGAGGAGCGTTTATGAATACGGGGGGTATACTCTCTCAGCAGCCATGTGATGGCGTCGGCAAACGCGGTGCACGTTCCGGCATGTGTAAATGGCTGCGTAAGAAGCTGTGGCCGCTCCCCCTTACTAGAGAGTACTGCACGTTTCTAACGCGTTTGTGCTAGCGTCCCCTTAAGCGGGAGATCCAATGATTCCCTCCGGAGCTTCGCCCACTCATCATCATTCACCCCGTGGATATGCTGTGATTTTTTTTATTGCGACGGACACTCCAAGCGAATTTTCGACGTCGGCGTCGCCGTGGTGCTCCGCATATATATAGGTACGGTGGCTAGAAGGGGGAGGTGGGAGCAACGCAGCCGTCGGAGAGCGCGGCGCGTGTTGCAGTGATTCATGATGCCGAGTGGTGGCGCGCGCGTCGACACTAAGATGCCTCCGCTGTAGTTTGGCTGCTGCCGGAGCTAGCGAGTGCTCTCCGTTTGCATGGTTCTGTTCGGTTCTTTTAGCTCCACGGCTCATTCCTGTTTGCATTCACGCTGTGCAGTTGTGCGGCCTTGTGGTGACAATAGTTTTACACGTTGCCATGCCGTAAGAAGCCATGCTAAGTCGCATGAAACGACAGACGCACTGTTTTGCGCCGGGCTGCACAACAGGCTGTTTCTGCTAGAAAAGCAGAAAAAAAAAAAAACATCCCTTTTCTCGGTGCCTGATGACGATGAGGCACTTAAAGCGTGGCAGCGGCTCGGGCCCCATGCATATAAGGCCTTAAACAGGACTTGGAAGATATGCGAGCGCACTTCGAACCCCAGTTGAATCATCTATATAGGGTGTCCCAACTATCATGCAACAAGATTAAAAAATATCCTAATGCCCCGTAGCTGGGCATAACCAAGGCAATGTTGTTTGCCGTCGCTTGTAGATACTCTGATTATTTTTTGCATTCCGCTTAATTACATAATTAGTCTTAATTAATCAACTTCTCGAATATTACAATTAGATGAAAAGAGTCAATGTGAAAATTGTAGAACAACTTAATAAACTACCGATACAACTTTCTTTTGCTCAATACGTGCTACATAAAAGTGTTTTTCCGACCGTGAAAGAAGCCAGCGAATACACGCTAAATGCCTCGAGCGGCCATGGAGTCGCGCGGCAATTTTGCGTGTGTTCGCGGGCTTCTTTCACGCTTGGAAAAACACTTTTATGTAGCACGTATTGAGCTACAGAAAGCTGTACCGGTAGTATTTCAAGTTGCTCTACAATTTTCACATTGACACTTCTCATCTAATTATAATAATTGAGAAGTTGATTAATTAATGAAGACTAATTTTGTGATTAGGGGGAATGCAAAAATAATCTGTGTATCTACAAGCGACGGCAAACAACATTGCCTTGGTTCTGTACAGCTACGGGGCATTGCATATTTTAAAATCTTGTTGCATCATAGTTGGGACGCCCTGTATATTGGATCCTATAATAAAGTGCTGTCTGTCATCCTTTTGGGTATTCTTCATGGTCCCCACCGTTCTAGTTTTCTAAAGCATCATATATTGGTATTAACCAATTTGACGAGCAGGATGCAGTGCGTCGCAGTAATATGACCTAAGGAGCTCTTGACTGCGAGCCTAGAAATCGGTGCAGCTTTTTTTACCCACACTACTAGCATAATCTTCTTCGCATTAGCTGAAAGCATTCTTTTTTTCACTCCCGACGATTCGGGAAAGCACGTAGAACGCGTGCGAGCGAGACGAGCGAAAAGTATTTGTGCCGGCCGTGACGTGCCCGAATCTAATGCATTTTAACACTTAACCGCTCATCAGATGATAGCTGCTATTGATTTGTTGTCTCCTCTACTAACAAGGCACGATATGCATTAGCTTAACGCTAGTTATCTTAAATATGTGACCGTTAAATGAGAACAGAAACGCCCGCTTCGAAACCCGCGGCACCAACCGCCGAGCTTCCGCGCCCGGGGAGCGATCTTTCTGTCGACTGCAGCGCCGCCGCTGCTGTCATGATTGCTTGCAACACTCCGCCGCCGCCGTTGCTCTCACCTCCCCCTTCTAGCCACCGTAATATAGGTATGATATATGCCTACCCACTCCGTACATTCGGGTTATATTGCTGCACTATTCAATCACCAAAGTTGCTCAGACCAGGTCTTACGTTCTTGACTAAATTATTCCTCAGAATTTTGAGAATAGCAGCCCGGAAACAAATGTCACGAATCCTAACACACACAGCGCATGCCTTTTATCTTAAATATTCTCATCCTATTAAATATCGCAAATGCAAAATAATATCAGCACTCAAAGCTAAAATTGACGTAATTTTGCTGACGCGGCTCTTTATGGGCAGCGTAGTGGGGCCTTGTGCGATGTCATTGCAGGCTCTACACGGCGTGTCAAATTTTTTTAAGGGTGCAAGAAATTTCGGCGCATCCGCGCATGTCGCGTCCACGTTAGTCGGGTCCGCTTATACTTCGAACACCGTCCCAGAAGTTCAAGCGCCGCGCTAAACCCTGCTCTCGCAGTCAGTGATTCGCCGTTCGGGCGAAACCGCCAATCCTCTTTAGCAGAGATTTCTTACCAAAGGCTCGCATCGAATGAGGAATGTTCTTGCTTCCTCATAAATTTCCATCATTCCCCTACTTGTTCACACAGAACCTATATCGATATATATATATATATATATATATATATATATATATATATATATATATATATATACTCGCCCGAACGTGCTACATAAAAGTGTTTTTTCCGAGCGTGAAAGAAGCCCGCGCATACACGCAAAATTGCCGCGCGACTGGCCGCTTGAAATACTTTGCATGTGTTCGCGGGCTTCTTTCACGCTCGGAAAAAAATACTTTTACGTCGCACGTATTCAGCAACAGAAAGCTGTATAAAGAGTTTTTCGTGTTTCTCTACAATTTTCTCGTTGACACTTTTCATCTGATTATAATATTTTAGAAGTTGATTAATTAAGACTAATTATGTAACTAGGCAGAATGGGGAAAAAATAATCTGAGTATCTCCAAGCGACGGCAAACAACATTACCTCGGTTCTGTCCAGCTATAACGTTACATTTGCATATTTTTAAATCTTGGAGCATGGCAAGGTGGACACCCTGTATTATCTCGAGTGATAAATAGGCGTATACTCACGCGCACTGTTCCTTCAACTCCTGCTCAGTCTCGGCCATTCTTGTAGTGTCGGCGTACGGTATGAAAGCTCTGCCGCAGCCATCCAGAATGGACACGGAGCAATCGGCCGTCTCTTTCAGTGGGCTGCCGAGCGTAGTGCCTGCAGGAGAGAAGTCAGCCGACTTCAGCGATTCCTTCCGCTCTGAACACATTTACTGCGACTGCAACGGGCTCTCACAGCGCGCACTTCCATCGTCTCCAGAACGAATACTACACCGCGATGCACAAAACGTTGTCGTAGACCATTAAACAAGAAGTATCCGAAGACACTTAAGCACCTCTTATGAGTCGTGAATGCGAAAGCATTAATGTCCATTTGAACGCCGCTGGGCGGTCTTGCGAGTTGTGAACACCTCGCGGGCCAGCGAGCGCTGCTGAGACAATTGGCCCGTTTTGATTAGGCCTTACAGAGGCTACAGTGCCTAGGCACTGTGCCGTGCAGTCTAGGCACTGTGCCGTGCAGTCTAGGCACTGTGCCGTGCAGTCTAGGCACTGTGCCGTGCAGTCTAGGCACTGTGCCGAGGCGCAGCTAGACAGCAGGCGAGAGCTTGTGCGGACGAGGAAGGCGCGGATAACGGGCTTCCGAGAGCGAGGGTGACGTGACGTCGCGGCGATCGCCTCTCCCCCTCACGCAATACCGCGGCAGCACGTGCGCCCTTTCGCCCGCTTTGCTCCGCCGAGGCCCGAGCCAGCAAGCGCGAGCCAAAGTCACGAGCGCGGCCGTGACGTGGCGTCGCAGCCAATGGGAAGGTTCGCTGCTATACAGACGCCGCCTCATACGCTAGTCTATGACGATTGGGTGAACTTGGCGCAGCAAACGCACTACTTGGCCACCGCGGCGGGCGAAAACAAGACGCCGGTGTCCTTGCTCTTTGACGAACGTGCCAAAGACGCTCAATATAATCAATAATGGTAATATATAAATTCCCTGTAACAATATTCCCGACAGGAGACCCAGCATAGTCACAGCTTCGCTGGCTTCCATCTTCACGATAGTGGACGGGCACTTTCTTTTTTCTTTTTTTCTCTCTTTCTTTCTTTATTTCCTTCCTTCCTTCCTTCCTTCCTTCCTTCCTTCCTTCCTTCCTTCCTTCCTTCCTTCCTTCCTTCCTTCCTTCCTTCCTTCTGTCGTCGTAATGGGGATATGCTGCGTTTACGGTGGTATGAGCCATTGCTTAAAGGGGTATGAGCCATTCATTGTCTTACGTAATGGACAGCTTTAATTTTGAAGAAAATTAATTTCGAAAGAGAGAGATAAATGAGATGCGAAAGGCAGGGAGGTTAACCGGAAGGTAGATATGCAGTTTGCTACCCTGCACCGGGGAAGGGGTAACGGGGGACAGAAGGATAAAGAAAAATGCACGCACATAAAAAGAGAGGGAGATCACACACACACAAAGGAACTCAGGAGTCTCACAGTCTATAAAGCAGGTCGCTTGACCGGAAGCACTTCAGTAGCGCCCTCGTCACCTTATGGTGTGAATGCCACATCATCCGGCACTCTCAACTGCTCAGGGAGCGGCCAGTCGTCGAGGCGTGCCAACGCCGTCCCGAGCGACTGTCTCTGGGAGCTGTAACGGGGGAAAATGACACAGGATATGTTGGATTGTTTTCTCGCAGCCGCCACCATCACAGGCAGCACTCTCAGCCATTCCGATGCGGCAAGCAATTAAAAGCATTCGTAAACGATACTTCAAGCCACAGACAGTCGGCAGAGAGCGTTGTCTCGATTCGGGAACGTCCAGATGTAATACGTAGTCGGAGGGATGGGTCCAAGCGGTACAGTCGAGTATATCGGAAACCTGGCGTGTTCCACATGGATCGAGTGGCATCACGCGCGAGTATGAGAAGCTTTGTTGCTGCATCGGTTCTTGAAAGTGGGATGGGTTCCTCCCCAACATTTGCGTGAGCCCTCCTAGCAGCTTCATTGACCTATTCGTTGGTCATGATGCCACAGTGGCCTGGGAGCCACGAAAAAGTAAAGTCATGTCCTTTTTCTGCTAGTTGGTCATATATATGCCTTATTTCCAGCACAAGTTGTCTTGTGGTCTACAACGTAGAGTGGATAGCAGACACTGCAGGGCTGCCTTCGAATCAGTAAATATACTCCATTTTCGTGGTAGATCTTCATGAATCATGTGAAGGGCGCTGCGAAGTGCAGCAAGGTCCGCAGTAGTCAATGTTTTCCGGTGAGATGTTTTAAACTGAATTTAAACTTTGAACTCGCGACGCTGTGCTGCGGCACCAAATGCGTGTCTTGCAACTGGGCGCAAGGGGAACTGGCCACTCTTGCAACCGGGCGCAAGGGGAATTGGCCACTCAATCTCCCACGCAAAAGGAGGAAAGCGGGAAGGCCGCGATGGAAGGAGGGGGGGGGGAGCTTTTACTCTGCCAACAACTGCGCTCGTACTTTGCGCTGGTGTGGGCTGTCAGGCGCACCGTATCTTGAAAGCGATCTCCACACGGTTCTGACCTACTACTATCCCTACTCCGAATAGCTCTCTACTAATTTGCTATCGCAAGTGATGCTTCGCCTTTCGGGCGAAAGTGCGACATGTTTTCTTTCGTATTTATACTCACCCATTGTTGACAATTGGTTTAATGTTCCAGCTTGGACGTGAATAATCCTGCCTGAGTCATGCACGTTCAAAAGTGGATTAGGAAGCGTAGAATTTTTTTCCATATTGACAGCAATAAAAAAATTGACCGACATATTATTAAACTCCCTAATGCGAAATTTTAGCGCAGCTATACGCGTGTTTTCATTTCGCGATGTATTGGCTGCCGCGGGCAATCTGCCTCATGTGGCACGTTGCAAACGGAGCGAAGTGTGTCGCGACTGCCTCGATAATCGGGAGATCGCGAGAGGCAGCGCGTGGGTGACGCGTGGGCGCGATTCACAACATCCGCCGCAGACAGACCTCCGCTCATGCATCGCTTTATTTCCATATATGGTATCGGCGCCGTCATCGGTGTACAGACGACACGCGCTACTCTGGCGCCATCTCGTAGCCATCGTCGCCGCAAAGCCCTTCTTGTGCGGCAGTACGATTTACTTCTCACGCTTTCGCCATCCCTCCCCCTCCGCTTTACGCCTCATGGTTCCGCTGCACCCCCTCCTTCACTTTTATGTGAAGGAGGGGGTGCAGCGAAGGCGCTCCGCCTTCGCTCTTTCATCCTTCTATGTGCTCGTTCGCTCGGTTACGATGGACGCCGAGGGACGACGACGACGATCGCCACAGGAACGGATATGTGCTCTGGCACCACGGAAACACAGAACATGAACGCCTGACAGAACCTTCATATAGCTAGACGCAATAAACTAAGGAAATTTGATTATTTTCATGGCTCCACAGGCAAATGTTGGTGCGTTACAAATCACGCACTTGCGCGTGTGCGGTATACATATGTTCCGGCCTCTAAGCTCAATTGCTAATCAAAATATGACGCGCCAAATTTTAAGGTAACTAATCTTCTCTTCTTTCTGGGGTTTTACGTGCCAAAACCAGTTCTGATTATGAGGCACGCCGTAGTGGAGGACTCCGGAATAATTTTGACCACCTGGGGTTCTTTAACGTGCACTACAACGCAAGCACACGGGCGTTTTTGCATTTCGCCTCCATCGAAATGCGGCCACCGCGGCCGGTATTCGATCCCGTGATCTCGTGCTCAGCAGCGCAACGCCTTAGCTGACTGAGCCACCCCGGCGGGTTTAAGGTAACTAATGATAGAACTTTTGCAGTTGCCACCTTCCTAAAAAAGTCGCAGTTTTGCCGGAAAGGCAAATCATCGATTGCGATAGGTAATTAGTAGACCGCTATACGAAGTAAGGATGGTAGTTTTATAGGTCGTTTAAACCTGTAAACATTCGCTTACTAACAAAATTAACAAGCCTGGTGTCACACGCTCACGAGCAAACGCGAATACATCTCACTCGATGACCGCGGAAACTCGCTGTCAAAACGCTGGAGTGAGTAAGCGCGGCGGCAGCAGCGAAAGAATTGACATTCGTGCTGCCTCTCGCTTCAACGCGAGCCTAGTGACGATAACACTATCATCACTAGGAGGCTCCCAGTGCTCCCAGTGATCCCAGAGGATCCCAATGCTGATAACTATCAGCACTGGGATCCTCTGTTCCCATCGCAGATATAGCTTTCGAGATGGGCCAGCGCGGCCGCGCCATACGCAGCAGCCGCCAGAGTAGAACGCCGCCCCCCCCCATCTCCCTTCCCCCCGGTTCCTTGCACGCGACGGAAGACGGCGCGCTTCTTCCCCGCTTTGCCCCCTTGCGCGCGCAAGATTGAGCCAATGTCGTCGGCACACCCTTGCACACTTTCACTCGCACATACAGTATGCTCTAATGCGAAAAAAAAAGAACAACTGCGATAACCAAGACGCAGGACCAGAAGCAGGCACACAAACACACAGTCGCCGGACTTACAACTCTTGTAAGTCCGGCAACTGTGTGTGTGTCTGCCTGCTTCTGGTCCTGCGTCTTGGTTATCGCAGTTTTTTTTCGCTTTAGAACGTGAACCAAGTAGCCCAGCAATTCACGCTGCTAAGATGCATGCTGCCCGCGGCGACGATGTTATCGCCATTGGACCTTATACGGAACATAACGCCGATGGCGATGGTGACGGGGGTAACGGAAATGCGCCTGGAGTATCCATGTAATTGCTATCGCATTAAAACACATAAGTTATGACGTCGTTCCAGTCCATCTACTCGAATATTACTCTCGCCTGGTCGTACTAGATGTCTGCCATATGTACTATGGGAACATCTGAAGCAACGTCTATGTAGCAACCTGTTCTGGCCAATGTTACGGCTCGTGCCTTTCGTAGATAAATTAGAATAAAGAGAAAAGAGGCAGGGACATATATAACGCCGGCCGTAGCCGCATCATCTCATTCTCTCGACTGCTTTGGTGAGAAAATTATGATAGTGTGTTTCCTGCCATAGCACTTCACGCGCGGCTATCTGTGGCTATCATTTGAGATGCGGAAACCGTGCCAAAGGTATCAGGAAGCGATCATTTAATAGGCACCCAGAGTAATTGCATCACTGCTTATAAAACGCTTGTGAACGGCGAAAGGACAACCATCGTTCTCTCTTCACACACGCTGAGCTTTGCATTTCCGCCTCCCTGCGGGCTTTGTTACAGAACTTGAGAGCTCTGTCAGCAACGAAATAAGAGGGGGAGAAAGAAACACAACTGTATTTACGGCATAACGAGGTCGTTAAGTTAGCTTGCCGGTGGTCCGAAGGGCGGCGGCCAATTGCTTGCCACGACTGATTCGGCCTAGCTAAAATCAAAAAAAGATGGCTGACTAATGGAGTAGCACACGAGGAATAAGGATTATAAACAGGGATAAGGTGCCTCAGAAAGGCTGGCCAACGTTTCGATAGGAGGACCTATCTTCGTCAAAGGCGGCCTCGTCATCCTCGGCGGGTTAGTTTTAAAGGGTTAGTGGAGTGACGTCACGTCGATGTCCGCTGTGGCTGTCTGTAAAGGGAGAGACTGAAAAGAAAATGAGCGCCGGCGCTTGACTGGCTAGGCGCGGTTTCTAAGACGAGGGGACAAGAGCGGGAGAGCGAGAAAGTGGCAAAAAAAATTATAAAAAAAAAAAAACACCGTCAGAGGGGGTTGGGGGAGCGAGAGGCGAGTGAGCGTTCGGAGGAGTCGTGGTCGGCGTGCGTTTGGGGTCCCTGAAGAGCCGGTCAGTGTGCAGGTCACAATACGAGTTGAAAGCATGACTTGAGTAGCGTAGCATCAAGGCATCGGGTAATTTTGTGGTTGACAGGGAGCAGCTTGGTCCGTCAAGGGACGTTAGCCTCACTAGTTCGCCCTAGGCGTCGTCGCGGCGGTATACAGAATTGGCGAGACCTTGTGTGGTCAAGGCGCCGAAAAAGGTATCCTGGCGTCTGGGATTTTGGACTGTCTCGGTGTGGATCTCGTGTGGAGGAAAAAAAGAAAAAAAAAGAAAACGCGCGTTGGATGAGAAAAAAAAATTGGCGCAGGAGGGTGACAGTGTAGAACAAATATAATTTAGAAATTTAAACCTGGGGGGGAGACAGGCGTACCTGGAAAAGCGCTCGTATGGTTGATCAATGCGTAAAAGTATGGAGGACGATAATCAATTGAGTGGTAGGGGAGATGCAGGGAAGAACTGGAAATCATCATCATCATCATCATCATTTAATAACCCTTAAAGGCCCCTTTCAGGGTATTACATAAGGGGGAGGCAAAAACAGAAATACAGAGCAGTCATGATATCAAAAAATTGTATGAACGCTAAATATAGGAAAAAGAAAAATAAGTATATATATATATATATATATATATATATATATATATATATATATATATATATATATATAAATGGAAATGGAAGAATAGGTGAGGTTGAGGGAAAAAAAGAGAAAAAAAAATGGCACAGGTGAGTGACAGCGGAAGAAATATAATTTGAAACATGAACACTGAGGGGACAGGTGTACCTGGAAAAGCGTTCGTATGGTTTATCAATGAGTAAAAGCATGGAGGGGGATAATAAATTGAGTGGTAGGGGAGATGCAGTGAAGAACTGGAAATGGAAGAATAGGTGAGGTTGAGCATCGAGATTAGCTGGAGGTTTAACTTGTTTTGCGCCTTTGTTAATGGTATAACAATTTAAGGTTTATGTTACTGCTTTTAGCGATTCTAAGTTGCCACGCGATAAATTCATCCCCGTGGGGTGCAGGCATTTAAACTTGTGTATGAGGTATGATTCTGTATACTTTCTCTCGCGAGGTGAACGAAAATTTGTTTGTAGTATATAGAGTCTTGCTTCATCAAATATATGGCCGTGCTCATTGAAGTGGCTGGCTACTGCTTTAGGTAAATTGTGTTTTGTATCTGCGCGATGGCCGTTGAGTCTCGTGTGCATTTCTTGTCCAGTCTCACCTATGTATTGCTTGTTACAGTGGCACATTCTAGACAGTAGACTACGTTGCTTGACGTGCAGGTGAAATTCGCAGTTACCTTGTGAATGTAATCTGACGCTGTACTTTTTACTGTAGTAGTAGATTGAATATGTTTGCATGTGGAACACCTGGAGCGGCCACAGGGACCGGATGTTGGCTTCGTCTTTGTCCTTAGTTTGGCGTGTACAAGAATGTCCTTGAAATTACTGTTCCGTCTGTAGGCTACTCTGGGCGGGTCGGGAAAGATCTTATTAAGTTTCTGGTTGCTGGTGAGAATTGGGTGGTATTTCCTGAGGATATTGTTCACGTTGGGGAGTGCGTTTGAGAATTTAGTAGTAAGAAGAGGCGTTGTTGTCCTTGTGATCTTAGGGCGGGGTTTGAGGACCTTGGCTCGATCAAGTTTGGTTGCAGCGGTGTAGGCTTTCTGAAGGGCAGTGTTCGGGTATTTCCTGCTTGATAGGGTTTCCTTAAGGTGATCGAGTCTGTCTATGTAGTCATGGTTTTCAACGCAAATGCGACGAAGTCGTGTGGCTTGGCCTTTAAAAATACCTTGTTTGCAATGTCTGGGATGGTGGCTTGTATAGTCGAGGTACTGTTGTTTATCAAAAGGTTTTCTATACAGCGTTGTCTTTAGTGTCCCATTATCAATATATATTGTTGTGTCCAGAAAGTTTATGCGCTCATTGAAGATTCCGATGTGAATTTTATTGTTGTGTGAAAAGAATTTAGGAAAGTTACAAATTTATCTAAACTTTCCTGACCATGTTCCCATATTATGAATATATCGTCTATGTATCGTAGGTATGTGTGGGGCTTGTGCGTGCAACGAGATAGGAAATCCGTTTCTAGAGTACCCATAAATATGTTGGCGTAGGTTGGTGCAAAAGGTGTGCCCATACTTGTCCCATGTATTTGTAGATAGTAATTTTCCTCAAATTCGAAGTAATTATATGTCAGAACTAGTTCAAGAAGAGACACAATGCACCACGCAGAAATACACGAAGCACCGCATGAACACCTAGCTTGGGATGGCTTCCATCTGAACCCCAGAGGAATTCATCTAGCTTCCGAAAACATCAAATCCTTTATTAAGGACAAGTACAGAAAAACACTCTGTAAATCTAACCCTACCGACACTGCCACCCCGCACAACACAACTGCAACAGTCACTTCGGGCACACAGACAACTCATTGTGAAACGAGCCACCGCGCACATGTTATTCCAAAGACGAAATCAGCGGCAGTGCAAACAGACACAACTGTTACAGGCAACACGAAATCCATAACCGACGCATTCACACAGACACACACACGCTCGCCTGCACACGCAATGGCAGTACAAACAGACACAACTGTTACAGACAACACAAAATCCGTAACCGAAGCATTCACACAGACACCCACACGTTCGCCTGCACACGCAATGGCAGTACAAACAGACACAAGTGTCACAGGCAACACAAAATCCGTAACCGAAACATTCACACAGACACCAACACGCTCGCCTGCACACGCAAAGACTCAAACAGAAACAGAGGTGGAACTAAGTGAGGCATGCGGAAACAAACCTGCTAAACAGAAGCAAACTACACGCAAATCTACCCGCCAAAAGGCAAATAAATGACACTCATTGAAAGTTAATAACCACTCTCAGCCACGCAGTACAGAATTTCTGCAGGCCAGAAAGCTTACCAAGAAACGTGTGAGTTACACTTTTCATCTGAAAACGTACACAGACTGCACACAGAACAATATAATCCCCAAGGGACTAACCCTGAAGGCTATACCAGCTCTAGGAACACTCCCACCCCATCATCGTGCAAACTGGCAGACAACATTAAACAATGCCTCCTTCTCACTTTTGAATATACTCACGGAACACTGCGAAGAACAACTGGAAAGTTTTAACCATAGACTTCAGAACATAGCTCTGACACCAGATGAGACGAAAGATTTAGAACAGTACTACGAAGCACAGTCTCGAAAACTGGTTCAAAAACGGAGGAAGAAAGCGAACTTCAATCAGAAAACAACCTTCCAGGCAAACGGCTACCTCACGCCAACAAAAGGGAGCTCGAATCTACAAATAGCAGACGTGGCTGAAGGCTCCCCAAAATTAAATCAGTCTAGTGTTGTAGATATTTCAAAAACATTAAGTAGGGAAGAAATAGACGTACTTAGCAAGGGCCTAAACTTTTGTCCCACGAACAACACAATAAATGAATTTGAGCTTCACAAGGATCTTTCGGAATTTTCCCGACGAATGCGGATAAGACATTTTTTCGCCGACAACAACGCACCAGACACCGGGACGACCCCACTTAGAGCCCAATCTACTTGGACTCCTGAACCAGAACAAGCCATAGAACTCGACCTATACCTCAAAACTGTTACTAAAGAAATTATAAGCCAATCCAAGACAGCTAAGCGACCTAAAAACATAACTTCTTCAGAGAATCGTATCATTTCAAATCTTAGTTGCCGGAACGACATTGTCATTAAGGAAGCAGATAAGGGTGGAAGTATAGTTATTTGGCCGATAGATAAGTACAAGCACGAGGCTTACAGACAGCTAAACAACCCTGAACATTACCGTAAGCTAGACAATGATCCGACGTTACCATACACACTGAAAATTACCAACAGGCTGAAATCACTTTTGGATGATGAATTGATAACACCGTCAGAATTCAAATTTCGTAAACCAAGCAACAAAGCTGCAGGACGCTTCTACCTCCTTCCGAAAATTCATAAAATTCCACCCACTGAACTTCACACCGCTAATATCCCAGGGCGTCCGATAGTATCGAACAACAACACCCCGACAGAAAGCCTCTCCACATTTCTTAACCACTTCCTTGGTGACTTTCCGAAAACACTTGCGTCATTTGTACAAGATACCCCCCATCTACTCAGAATTATAGAGGACATTAATACAAAAGGCACACTACCGCAAAACATAATTCTCGCAACACTAGACGTCACGGCCCTGTACACCAACATTCCAATCCCTGATGGTTTAAACTCGATAAAAGAAACGCTGTCCGAAACACAATGCACAACACTCTATTGAAGTATACTTGTCTCTTCTTGAACTAGTTCTGACATATAATTACTTCGAATTTGAGGAAAATTACTATCTACAAATACATGGGACAAGTATGGGCACACCTTTTGCACCAACCTACGCCAACATATTTATGGGTACTCTAGAAACGGATTTCCTATCTCGTTGCACGCACAAGCCCCACACATACCTACGATACATAGACGATATATTCATAATATGGGAACATGGTCAGGAAAGTTTAGATAAATTTGTAACTTTCCTAAATTCTTTTCACACAACAATAAAATTCACATCGGAATCTTCAAATGAGCGCATAAACTTTCTGGACACAACAATATATATTGATAATGGGACACTAAAGACAACGCTGTATAGAAAACCTTTTGATAAACAACAGTACCTAGACTATACAAGCCACCATCCCAGACATTGCAAACAAGGTATCTTTAAAGGCCAAGCCACACGACTTCGTCGCATTTGCGTTGAAAACCATGACTACATAGACAGACTCGATCACCTTAAGGAAACCCTATCAAGCAGGAACTACCCGAACACTGCCCTTCAGAAAGCCTACACCGCTGCAACCAAGCTTGATCGAGCCAAGGTCCTCAAACCCCGCCCTAAGATCACAAGGACAACAACGCCTCTTCTTACTACTAAATTCTCAAACGCACTCCCCAACGTGAACAATATCCTCAGGAAATACCACCCAATTCTCACCAGCAACCAGAAACTTAATAAGATCTTTCCCGACCCGCCCAGAGTAGCCTACAGACGGAACAGTAATTTCAAGGACATTCTTGTACACGCCAAACTAAGGACAAAGACGAAGCCAACATCCGGTCCCTGTGGCCGCTCCAGGTGTTCCACATGCAAACATATTCAATCTACTACTACAGTAAAAAGTACAGCGTCAGATTACATTCACAAGGTAACTGCGAATTTCACCTGCACGTCAAGCAACGTAGTCTACTGTCTAGAATGTGCCACTTGTAACAAGCAATACATAGGTGAGACTGGACAAGAAATGCACACGAGACTCAACGGCCATCGCGCAGATACAAAACACAATTTACCTAAAGCAGTAGCCAGCCACTTCAATGAGCACGGCCATATATTTGATGAAGCAAGACTCTATATACTACAAACAAATTTTCGTTCACCTCGCGAGAGAAAATATACAGAATCATACCTCATACACAAGTTTAAATGCCTGCACCCCACGGGGATGAATTTATCGCGTGGCAACTTAGAATCGCTAAAAGCAGTAACATAAACCTTAAATTGTTATACCATTAACAAACGCGCAAAACAAGTTAAACCTCGATCTCGATGCTCAACCTCACCTATTCTTCCATTTCCAGTTCTTCACTGCATCTCCCCTACCACTCAATTTATTATCCTCCTCCATGCTTTTACTCATTGATAAACCATAGGAACGCTTTTCCAGGTACACCTGTCCCCTCAGTGTTCATGTTTCAAATTATATTTCTTCCGCTGTCACTCACCTGTGCCGGTTTTTTTTTTTTTTTTTTTTTCGACCTCACCTATTCTTCCATTTCCAGTTCTTCCCTGCATCTCCCCTACCACTCAATTGATTATCGTCCTCCATGCTTTTACGCATTGATCAACCATACGAGCGCTTTTCCAGGTACACCTGTCTCCCCCCCAGGTTTAAAAATATTTGTTCTACACTGTCACCCTCCTGCGCCGTTTTTTTTTTTTTTTTTTCTCAAACGCGCGTTTTCTTTTTTTTTCCTTTTTTTGTTTTTTTTTCTCCACACGAGATCCACACCGAGACAGTCCAAAATCCCAGACGCCAGGATACCTTTTTCGGCGCCTTGACCACACAAGGTCTCGCCAATTCTGTATACCGCCGCGACGACGCCTAGGGCGAACTAGTGAGGCTAACGTCCCTTGACGGACCAAGCTGCTCCCTGTCAACCACAAAATTACCCGATGCCTTGATGCTACGCTACTCAAGTCATGCTTTCAACTCGTATTGTGACCTGCACACTGACCGGCTCTTCAGGGACCCCAAACGCACGCCGACCACGACTCCTCCGAACGCTCACTCGCCTCTCGCTCCCCCAACCCCCTCTGACGGTCTTTTTTTCTTTTTTTTAATATAATTTTTTTTTGCCACTTTCTCGCTCTCCCGCTCTTGTCCCCTCGTCTTAGAAACCGCGCCTAGCCAGTCAAGCGCCGGCGCTCATTTCCTTTTCAGTTTCTCCCTTTACAGACAGCCACAGCGGACATCGACGTGACGTCACTCCACTAACCCTTTAAAACTAACCCGCCGAGGATGACGAGGCCGCCTTTGACGAAGATAGGTCCTCCTATCGAAACGTTGGCCAGCCTTTCTGAGGCACCTTATCCCTGTTTATAATCCTTATTCCACACATTGCTGGTGGTATTTCTAAATTGCTGCAACAATGGAGTTCTTTTTTGTTCAATGAAGAGAACTCAGTCAATGAGTTTTTTTCTAAAAATGAAACAGAACTGGACAAATAGCATTTTTCTTTTGTCCCATAATGCAATACAATGGTGCTTTTACCAATGAGTGGTTGAGTACTAGTGACAGAATTTAAATAAGGAATGCCTCCGTCATCAGGCAAGTACTTGTGTGTGCATGTTCCAACGATATAGCAGCTGTCAAGAAGGCGTTCACCGAGCATTTTGTTCACCCACTGAAAGAATTGTACAAGTCTGCCCGCTTCCACCGCCGGACGCAGCACTCGGGTGAGACCGTCGATGCATATTTCACTGCGCTCCAGACCTTGGTAAAGCGTTGCAACTACTCATCGTCTGTTGTTGAAGATAGGCTTGTCTGAAATCGCTTAGTTGGTTTGCTCGACCTGAAACTTTCAGATCAACTCTGTCAAAGCCTGAAATTAATGTTGCAAAGAGCGTTAACTCAAGCGCGCCAGCACGAATACACGGATAACGAACACAGAATTTGTGACTCGGAAGAATCGCCTTCGCTTGCTATCGATGCTACTCGGATGCACAAAGGGAAGCTAGCATCCGTTGATAAGCCTGGCAATCTTCATCCGTCCAGTGGGCGAGCGTCGCATTCGGAGTGCCCAGCTCATTGTACGTCCTGCAACTTCTGCGCCAAGAGTGGTCACCTTGAAGTTGTCTGCATGAAGAAAAAAGGAGGCGGAAAGCTGAAGCAGAAACCTTCGACCAGTTCGGTGGAGCTTCAAGGGCCGTCGACCAAATGCGAAGTTCATTGAGGTGCTCATCAATGGATGAGCCCTGTCATTCAAGGTGGACTCCGGCACCGAAGTTTCGGTTGTACCAAGTGTTTGCTGGCATTCCAGCCAAGCTACAGGAGCTTGAGGGCGAACTTAAGGGGCCGAGAAATTATGTCCTACCAGTTCTTAGAACCTACAGTGCTATTTTGTCGTGGGGTGGCAAGTCTGTCAAGCAACAACTTTACGTATTTGCAGCACACACAGTTCCTCTGCTAGGCTTCCCGGCGATTCAAGCCCTGAGGGTCTGCAAGTTTCTAGACCACGTCTCGGAGGCACCCTCGGGTGAGCTGCATCTCGAGCCAGGTCTTTTCCAAGGACCTGGAACACTTCCTGATGCGTACACTATCCTGCTGAAACATGGTGCGACACCGTTCTCATTGAGTGTTCCCAGACGCCTGCCGCTACCACTTCAGGACGCTGTCAAGGTGGAGTTAGACAAGCTGGAATGGGATGGCATGATTTGTCTCATCGACACACCTACCGACTGGTGCGCCTGACTGGTTGTGGTCCCCAAGGCTACCAGAGGCTACGGGCTTTCCGTGGATCTGGCCCGCCTTAACAAAGTCATTCTGCGGGAACGCCATATGTTGCCCAAGGTCGAACAATGCCTTGGTCTGCTGGGTGAGGCCACTGTTCTCAAAGTTGGATGCCACGTCAAGCTTCCACCAGGTCAAGCTGGCTCCGGAGTCGCAAGAGACGCCACATTTATAACTCCATTCGGTCATTACTGTTTTCTCCGGCTTCCATTTGGGATTGCAATTGCTCCGGAGTATTTCCAGCTGCAGATGTCGCGCATCCTGGAAGGCTAAGCAGGTGTTGTGAACATGATATTCTAGTCTTCGGCAAGACACACGCAGAACACAACCTTCACTTGCAAGAAGTCCCGAATCGACTGACGAACACAGGGGTCACGCTAAACCGCAAGAAGTGCATCTTCGCAGCCAGCAGTGTGAAGTTCCTTGGTGTCATTGCCAGCGCAGAGGGCATCTCTCCTGATCCAGACAAGGTCGCTGCGATAAATGTCATGCCGGCTCCGCAAGATTTCACAGGTGTCCGTCGCCTCCTCGGCCTCGTAAATCACATCGGACGTTTCCTGCCTCGCATATAGGAATTGACAGCACCGATCCGAGCTTTGCTGTTCAAGGATTCTGAGTGGACTTCGGGAATTGCTCTGCTCTGAACTTTGTGTTGCTCCGTACAATGTGGCATACAAGACAACAATATCAGTTGATGCCAGCTTATTTGGTCTTGGCACTGTCCTGTTACAAGAGCAGCTTTCAGGTGAGCGGCGACCAGTTGCCTTCGCATCGCGGTCACTCACACCAACGGAATGTCTTCTTGCTTTCTGCAGTTTTACGTGCCAAAACCAGTTCTGATAATGAGGCACGCCGTAGTGGAGGGCTCCGGATTAATTTGGCCACCTGGGGTTCCTTAACGTGCACTACAACGCAAGCACACGGGCATTTTTGCATTTTGCCTACATCGAAATGCGGCCGCCGGGGCCGGGATTCGATCCCGCGACCTCGTGCTCTGCCATGCCCAAGCCAACGATGGCAAGTGCAACCTTCTGCTGGAATACTGCACTAAAGGCTGCTGCTTCACGTTAAGAAGCACTGGCAGCATCATGGAGACCTCAGTATGTGCAAGGGGCTACTTCTGAAAGGGGTCCGCTTTGTGGTGGCGTCGACTCTTCAGCGTTCCATACTCGATCTCATTCACACCGCGGCATCCCTAGTGTTGTCAGCAATGACAGCGGTCCACAGTTCTCTTCCAAAGACTTCTCTACCTTTGTGCAGGCTTACAGGTTCAGGCATGTGACCAGCAGCCCACGTTTCTCGCATTCCAATGGCGAGGTGGAGAGGATAGTGTGGACCGTTGAGCACAAAGCGGTCGATCCTTTCTTGGCATTGCTCGCCTACAGGGACACTCCTGGTGCCAACGACGTCAACCCTGCACAGCTTCTAATGAGCAGACGCCTGCAAACCACAGAGTTCCCAAGATGTTACAGCAGCTCGACCCAGGCTGGCCCTCGTCTCGGTCTTTTAACCGGAGTGATTAAGTGAATCGGATGAAGCAAGCACGGGACTTCAACCAGAGGCATGCAGCTCAGACACAACGCCAGCAGGTGAGCAGGTTTGGGTGCGTAACATAAACAGTCATGCGATGGTGCTAGGATCAGCTCAACGTCCCCGGTTCAACGTTCAACGTAATCGGCTACACGTCGTCCCAGTGTGCAATGACTCGGGGTCCGGGAGTCCTGCCGAACCTGTCATCGGTGAAGAACCCGAGACGAAGCTGTCAAGCAGTGAAACTCACGCAGTGGGATCGGAAGTAATTACTTCCACCCTGACTTTCCCGGCTTCATCCCAGTCCAGTTCACTCATTCGTGTGTCGAGATTTGGAAGACGGATCCGGAGGCCAAGAAGACTGAGCTACTGACTGTGTGGAGCTACGCATACTGTGTTTCCTGAACAAAGGGAAGATGTAGTCTATGCATGTGTCACTAGTAGGCGCCAGTGCTTCCAAGCCTATATATTCGAGTCAATAAAGCCTCGGGGTCATTTGCTTGCTAGACTGCTTGGTGTACGGCTCATTCTTGCGTGAATGCTACAGTACTTGAATGTCCCAGGGGAGCCTTTAATCATCCTACATTTACCTCAACTTCTCGATTACTAAGGCTCTGTTTGCGATAATAGTGACACCCTAGAGATTCTCGAGCACTAATCTATCGCTTCGGCTTGACTTAATATTCGCCTTCAGTGCTTAAAATTAAAAATGAGGTGGCTCTGACAGATAACACCACCAAGAAAATTTCTGTGCACAGAGTTATGCCATTGAAATATATTTTCTTTATTGACAGATGAAACTAAAGCCTGAATAGCGTGTGCAGCAGTTGGATGTGCTGGTGATGTATTTCTACGAGAGTATACAGCAGGCTGTTGAGCATTTGAAGTCATTTAACCTTGGCCGGACCATTGGAAATATTATTGTGGAGTGCACACAGAATGCCCTAACTGAGCTTCCAAGAAAGGAGTTGCTGTGCTTCTTCAGTCATGGTCCGAATGTCATGAAGAGTGTCAAGACAAGGCTGAAGCAAAAAGCAAACTGAAATCTAGTCAATGTTGATGACTGCATTTTGCTCAGATGCTAAAGAACTTCCTTGAGACATTCATTACTACTTTAAGCATTCTGCAAGTACTGAGGGTCTGAAATAACACCAAGAAACCTTGGGCATAGCACCTTGCGTCTTCCTCCGACACTTGGCGAATCGATGGCTGACATTACAGGACTCATGCCTTGGGTGCAAAGCACAATTCACTGCTTTGCAGTCTTTTTTTTTTCTTTTTGGAGAAGGGTGCTTCAGCACGGCGCCCAGATGCGACATAAATGACTTGCTGCAGCTTTAAGCGGGAAGACCCTTTATGCAAAGGTCTTAGCAAACATTTTTCTAAGAAATACTGCACAGCTATTAACTCGGTTCCAGACCCTCTTTTGAAGCCAGGAGCCACTTTCTGATTTCCTTTGTGATGAGATTGTGGCATTTGTGCAAAGGTTGTTGTGGTGTGCTACGAAGCGAAGTGTTTTGTGATAAGAATGCAGAAGACTTGACCAAACTCAACCAGGATGACGCAGCACTACGGAAAGGGCGACAAATAACAGGCTTGGACACGGAAAGCCATGGAAGGGTGGGACCCTGCAGAGAAGAAAATGTACAGCCTTTGGGCTCGGCAGTAGCGTGCCCAGGATCTCTGCCAGGGGGGGCTTGACAGTTTGCCAATACCACCTAAATAGCACTAACTTCAATTTCTTCACAGGAAATTGTCATAAAATGCGCTTTTTGTGAGTGTGCAGACGATTGCGCGTCTTGCATCTTAGTTGCAGTACTCAAATGCGCAAGAAAAGAAAAGGGGTTAAACAAAAGAGGGGGGTTAAGTCGGCCTCAAGGGGGGGTTACAACCCCCGAACCCCCCCCCCCGTCGGTGCGCCACTGGGGCTCGGCCATTCTACCTCATTACCTCGAAGGCACTGCTCCCGAAGCTCCCTTTGACAAAATCATCATGCACGCAAGATTTCTTGCCTTAAAAGTATGAAAATGCAGAGCAGGAGGTGTGATCTTTACACTACATTGCAGTGCAGATGCCTCAGGTCTTGGGAACACCTCAGGACCAGGTGTCACATGTCATTGATAACTGGCACACGCTGCAGTGCAATGGTGACAGAGGCCGCCTGCACTTGCAAGGAAGGGTAGTTGACTACTGGACGAGGATATTTCTCCCGAGGACAATAACACGTGAAGAGAAATATAACCCATTTTCTAAGTGCATAAAAGCCTTTTTTTTTCTTTACTACATGGGAACACTGACCTAGAAAGGGGCTTAGTTGAAAATAAGCACTAATGGAATGCACCATGTTAATAGTTTCCTGTGACACTATAATGGTGATGCCACCAAGGTGCCACTCAGCCTTGATCTTCCAAGAAGTGTGAAGTAATCGCGAATAAATTAGGCACAGAGGATGAGTGCTAGGGAAAACACGAGCAAAGAGACAGCTGTGGAAGGCACTGCCTCGGAGCCCCCCAATCTCAAAGCCTGAAAGAAAGCTTTTGAAGAGCAAGTAGCTGCCTTTAAGGCTTTGCTCACCAGTGCTGAAGAAATCATCAATGTAGGTGTGAAACAAGACATGGAGAAGGTGGCACATGGCCAGTCGTCTAGCAAAAGGAAACAAGCCTTGAGGGGGCACTAAAAAGACTCCAGAAAGATGAGAAGCGGGTTTCTAAGAAAGCAAAACATTGATGTCATGACACTGACATTACACAGTGTACAAATCAAACAGTACTGTTTACAGTTTTTATCTAAACCTTATCTTCCATGTTTTTGTTACTTTGCTATGTCCCGTACATATTCTAAGCATTCATGTCCACATGGTTTCCAAGGCCTTGCCCATCTACTGAAGCTAAAGCATAATTGCACTGATACAAATTTAATGGCTTGTCTTACACAGATTAGTGGCAGTATTTTTAAATTGCTCCAAGAATGGAGTTATTTTTCATTCAATTTCTGGTAACATGCTTCAAATTTCAATATTTCCGCACAAAATTTGCTCCAGATCTTATTTCAGTTAACACCCCGGGATATCTTCTGGATCTTGGGCTTCGTTCAGCTATATGCAATACTTGTGCATATAAACAACATGTCATAATATTCTGGGTTTCTGAGCATATACGCATTGAAGGCAACATGCTTACTGACAATGCTCGCATAACCGAGCAAAATACACACGGGAAAGGCCTCAGTCAAAAATGTGATGAATACATGTTGCTTATTATCGATCACAACGGTCTGTTTACTACAGCCGAAGTATACATGAAGCGTAAATGCACTGACATTGGATTGTGAACTTCTCACAACTCGCCCAATGTGCGGAAAATATGCCCTGCAGGAAACGACCGAAGCGGAACAAGCATTCAGAGAAAAATGTGACCAAAGATACAGGCAGGGCAGCCGAGCAGCTGCTGGCCGAGCACGCATCGATTAAAAACTACCGGGCACCAAACGTCTCAGTAAATCTCAATTCTCCGTCACATCAACGCAAGAGGTCACGTGTTGGGCCACCACTGCTGGCTTCACGGATTGTTCGCTTGCCAAGGCTGGCTGCGTGATGTAGTGCTCTCTCCCAACTTTTACCTTCCTCCATGCTCGGAATGCTCGCAAGGCGAAGAGAAAATGCAGTAAAGACGGCAGCGATGGTAAGCACATCTTCTGATATTTTTAACTAAATAACTACTGCGTCACTCACAATCATTGTTTGTGTTGTTTTTAATATAGTCAACGCTCTAAATACATTGAAAAGCTTTTCATCCGATACATGTATTACCCGCAACGCGCGATGATGTGCGCATCCCAAATATAGGATGGTAGGGCTTAGAGGTCAATACTTGGCATGCGTTCTATGCGGTGGCATGGCGTTCTTGTTAGCAACAGCGAGCATTGTCTTGCTTTTTTTTTTATTATTATTATTGCAGAAGTGCCTTTCGCGCCTCAATTATTTTAATCATCGGCAGGAAGACCCCGTTCAAGACATGCATGTCTTAAAGTTCTTGATATTATGGTTGCAGCATTCGGGAACGGCGACCTGTCGGATGTAGAGGACGATGACGATGAGGTTGACAAAGAGCCTGCTCTAGCAGACATGGGTGACGCTTCAGATAATGAATCGGCTCTCCTCGAAACAGGGCGCTGTGTTTCATGCCACTGGGGATGAAAATGAGAATGACCTCGATTCACTCCCCACGGTCTATAACTATTTTTCTGAGTACATTGCAAAAAGTGTGTTTGTTGAGCTTGCCAACAAGACGAACATGTATTCGATTTTCCAAGAGGAAAAATCAGTTCAAGCAAATGAAGAGCAAATAAGAAAACTCATTTCTTTGCATTTGGCTATGGGTGTCGTGCAGTACCCACGGCTGCGCTTGTATTGGAAGCCACCGCTGAAAACTGAGCTTTGTCACGTGTACACATGTCACGAAACCGCTTCAAAAAGCTGCGGAACTACCTGCAAATAGTCTATGTGAATGGACTCTACAACAGCAATGACCGTTTGTGGAAAGTGAGACCACTTTTGAACTAATTTCTCCAAAGGTGTCAAGACCTCCGTCTGGAGGAGCACCTCTCTTTAAATGAGCAATCCATCACATTCAAGGGAAAGCTTGATATCAAGCAGTATGTCAAAGGGAAACCAAACCCCTGGGGTGTGAAGGTGTTTATTGTGTGTGGTGCTATTGGAATTATACATGATTTTCTTGTTTACCAAGCATATACAACTGAGCTATGGTGGCTAGAAGGGGGCAGTGTGACGGGCAGTGTATCTGTGCCGTGCGCGGGAGAGGCGCGACGAGTGATGAAATTTCCCGGCACCGCTAGGGGCGCTCAGTGCCCTGGTGTGCCAGGACAAGCCAACGTGGCCATTCGCAGTGTAGTGCCAGCGAGGTCTGCCAGGCGAGCGTAGGCATATAGACAGCGCTTGTTTGCGCATTGATCGTGATCAAAGCTGGGAAGCGTCGCTCATGTACCACTGTGATTATTTTGGGGTACGTAGTGTGTGACATTGTGTTGTTCCTGTGTTACGGTGTGTACACATGGCGTCGAAAGCGCGAACATGTTTTGTACCCGGGTGCAGAAGCGGCTACAGAACGTGCAAAGCCAAGGCCTCCCTTTTTAGACCGCCTAAAGACGCAGTTCGGCGTGAATTGTGGTCGCGAAATATCAAACGTGCTAACAAGGAGTTGACGACAGAGGGTGTCGTTTGCGAACGGCACTTCGAATTGAAGTACATCGAAAGGACCTTTCGGCATGTGATTATGGGGAAGCAGTCGAAATTCCACGACATAGCTGACTTCTCACTGGGCCAGTCGCCAGTACAGGACAAGACCGTGCCAAATGTAGAGCGCATTTGGTAAAATCTTCAGCTGCCTGAGAAATCCTGGAGCAAACTGAGATTCGCAGCAGAACCGCACGTTGCTTTCTTCAGCGTTTACGAGCGAGAAGGAGATTGGATCTGTAACACACGGCTGCCAAAAGCGGTAACATTCGAAGAAGGCAACAACCAGCGAGAGCCAGTGCAGTGCTTTGTCTATGTGCGAGGTGTAAAACAATCGGAGCGCATTGTTAAATCCTCTGGTGAAGCACAAGCAGTCCTCGACGCTGCTCACTCGCTTGTGATCTGCACAGGTTGTGGACTAACACCAGAAAAATCAAGGAAGTATGTATCGTTTAGTGGCGCCCACTTTTCTACTAAATGCACCGTCACGTGTGAAGTGCCGGGACCCTGTATCCACTGCAAATATGACCACCCAAGCGTGGCACAGTTTCTTGTAATTGTCAATTGCCTCAGCTTCTATAACCTTGCCCGTTCGCCCAAGTCGGGAAACAGTCCAGCCCAGCTTGTTAATGCTCTGCTTAGCTCTCCAACAGCTGAAAACAACTATACTTTTAGCATGCAGGACATAATTGAAGACATGCTAGAGGTTGGTAACATTGATGATGCTGGCTCTGTGATTCAGCTGTGCCTCAATTCAGACCACAACAGTTATGTGGTTAAGACAAGTAACAGTCGGCTTGTCTTTTACATGGCAGGATATGTGGCTAGAAAGTTTTGTGGCAAAATTTCATGCCAATCTTGTGCTTCTGGCCTCACAGTCACCAGAAAAACAGCTGAATGCAACGCAGACAGCGTGTTCACGAAAAAATTTGACAGGGGAGGCCTATTGTACCCTTGAGATGAGTTAGCCACACTCATTAAAGTGCTAGAGGATGCATTCACTCTTTTTATCAACAGAGAAGCTTTATGCTTTCCGTATGCATGATTTTATGCAGTTCTTGAGCAGTTTAGCACTCCGCCAAGTGGGATGCGAGCTCCATTGCAAAGAGCTCACTGCAAAAATTATCCAGTTTGTGGTGCTAACTAGGCTGCACTTTTTCACAAAATCCTTAAACAAGGACAAGGCTCTACAAAAGGAGCGCCAGAAACATTTGAAGTTAATGCGAGTGAAGTAGAGCCTACTGTTAAACTCGGTCTGATGTGTGCATGCGGATTACTGTACTATATAATAAAGTGTTTCCTCTCGTCTTGTCGACCTCTGCAACAAAAGCAGCGATGGAAAATATTTAGTGCATACGTTGAGGTTCGCCAAAGCGCCCACATATGTACCAATTTTTTTTTTATTACAAAGCTAAAGCTTTTTGAAAGGCATGTTGCTGGCTCATGCGGACGTGCACAGTTAACTGAACGACGCGGTGTTGCCATTCCCCGGTTTATTGCGCGCAGCCCCAGCACTGTTATTGTCTGTTTGCGTGAACGATTTTCTGAGCGCCCACTGGCTATATTTGCGGCAGATGACCCAATGACAAAAGTTGAAAGTTGGCGTTTACAAACCAATTCGTCCAGAGCAGCCTTCAAATGTGATCTTACTCCTTTTTTTTAACTCGCATGGCTAAACATCTGCTGCTCATTCTGGTGTAGAAAATAATGCATCTTTTCTTTCTCTGCTCTCCGAAGAGTCACCCTTCTTATTATTGTATGTCTGAGCTGCAAACACCGCGGATTACATAAAAATTCAAACGCAACGCAAATTGAACACGACGCGCGTGCTAGCTGCCGCGCGCCGCCCCCATCTAAAGCTGCGAATGCTGCACACCAGCTGCAAGTAGCGCCATCTACCATTTTCATCCAGGGGCGGATCCAGGTTTTTTCTGAGGGGGGGGGTCAGCTTCTGTCAATGATGATGATGATGATAGTAGCCTTTCCTATTTAGCGAAATTGACCGTTTCTGCTCACGATAAACTCGCGTTTTATACAGCTAGAGCAACACCTGTAGCCCGCCGTGGTGGATCAGTCAGTTCAGGCGTTGCGCTGCTGAGCACGAGATCGCGGGATCGAATCCCGGCCGCGGCGGCCGCATTTCGATGGAGGCGAAATGCAAAAACGCCCGTGTGCTTGCATTGTAGTGCACGTTAAAGAAACCCAGGTGGTCAAAATTAATCCGGAGCCTTCCACTATGGCGTGTCTCATAATCAGAACTGGTTTTGGCACGTAAAACCCCAGAAAGAGGAATAAGACCTGTAGCGAAGCCAGGTATCGGTTTCTCCGAGCGCATAGGAAAAGGACGTTACCCCATACAGCCATGTGCTTGGCGGCTGTGCCTGATAATACAGGGTGTTAAAAACTAAGTTTTATGGTTTTCTTAAAATTAGGCACTGGGAGGCACGCGAAGACCACCTGTACAAATAAGTTATGTGGCCAGGGGGGCACAAAGTGAGATGATAATTATCGCTGTGAGCAGCCTAATTAACTAAAATTGAACGATTATTTTTTGTCGACTGCAGTAAGTGTGTATGTTTGTATTGAAAACTTAGAGGCGGTCGTGTTTCTACACAGTATCAGCCCGAAGAATTATTCTAGCGTGTCCGTGCTCCGAGATATCCGATCCCAAATTTCAATTGTCGTACTGCGCAGAGTTATCGAGTCGACGCGGAGCGGTTTACGCTTTGTGTTGCTGTGGAAGGGAGGCATCTTGAACATTTTTAGGGCATCCACATTTTGATGGGTGAAGTGTTGTCATGAGATTTGTGCATGACAACACCAAACTTAAAGCGGCAGTATGAAATATGCGTTAGCATAGCTAAAAAGGTTTCTGTTGTTGATGGTGCAGTTGTTGCTCTTGATTTCAATAAAACTTACAATACATAAAAAACAGCAGTCACTTTATTTGCGTAACCCAGGGAAGAACCATGCCCGGTCGTCTAGTCACCATTACGCACACACACTGCCCTCCGGCTTCTCCGCTCGCGCCATTATCTCGGCATGGCAGCTGCTGCCATCTTTACAGGCTGCGCGGTTGCGTGTTACGACAGCAGTTACGGGTCTTCGATTTTTTTTTCATTTCACCAGCCGTGAGGGCTAGGGGGACAGTTATTCTCTTTGCCAATGCCTCCGCCCCGTTGTCAAACTGAACGCCGCACGCAACAGCCGCGTCACATCAGGGAGGAGCTTTGCGCCGATCCTCTTTCTTGCAAGTTGCATGCGTAATCATGCGAACGACAATTAAAATATGGAGTTGGATATCTAGGAGCACAGACATGCAAGAAGAATTCTTCCAAGTGAAACTGTGTAGAAACACGACTATCTATAACTTTTGAATACAAACATACACACTTACTGCAGTCAATTAAAAGTTTATTATTCAATTTTAGTTAATTCGGCTGCTAACAGCAATAATTATCATCTCACTTTGTGTCCCCCTGGCCACATAACTTGTTTGCGCAGATGGTCTTCACGTGCCTCCCAGTGCCTAACTTTAAGAAAACCACAAAGCTTAATTTTGAACACTCGGTATATCTAGCCTGTATAGTTTCTTAAAATAAAATTTGGGACGATATGTTGCAGGTTCGTTATAAATGCGTAAGCACGCGTCCGTTTTTGGAGTTCTGTTGGGACACCTTGATTTCCTTAAGAAGATTATTTGTGTTCGGCTGATACACCTTCGTTTGATTTGGAGGACTAACTTCCCTATTTTCAAACAGCCCTCGACTCAAATCTCTTCCTCCACTCCACCTTGTTGAGCACAGCGCCACCTCTCGACTGATAAAGACGCGACAATTTAAAGAATTCCCGTGAATGATCATAAAGCTCAGTGACCACTTCTTTGGAGGGATGGCGGTGCTATCTTTCCTCTTGAGTCGAGGTGTTGTGTTGACTAGAGGAACGTTCTTGAATGCGGGCGTAACGCCCCGCTCCAACGCGGCAACCCCTACGCTGGGTGTTTACGATATGCGAATCACCGCGTATGAAGACTCACGACGCCACCTACAAGAACAACGATGTGGCGTGTTAGCCGAGAGCACGAGCCAGCGTCTTCATGTTTTGTTTCCCACTCGACGCCTTTCTTTTACACAAGGAGTGCATCTGCTCCCGTTTCTCTAACCCAAGTCCTCCTTGCTATAACCACGCGACGCCATCCTAGGCCCGCGCGCTGGCGTTGGCCACTGACGTCACCCTCCCCCACTTCGCAGACGCGGCTCGAGGCTTCGCCCCGCTCCGCGAGAACACCCACTCAGCCAAACGGATCCGGCGGGTTTGAGCCTAGTATGCTTAATGTACGACAATAAAACTGCGAAGTTACAATGAAAAACTTGTAGCGTACGAACGGTACTGTGCTCGTACTGGATATTGTCAACGTGTAACTGTGATCACAATTAGTGCTACAGATAAAAAAGTTGCCTATGCGTAGTTCTTAGTTTAGCTGTTACTTGTTATTATTTATATATGAACACTTCAGTGAGAGATCTCTTTCATTAAGCAGGTTGGTCGCGGAACCGATGACAGCCAATGAGGCAACCGATGACACCCCGAGGGGGGAAGTAAGTTAATCAGGCGCCAAGCGCTTGCGCGCACGTCGGCGTGCTTGGCAAAAGGGACGTCCCCTCGTTCATTCGACGCCACCAACAGGGACGAGTAAGGCACGGCCGGTGCCAGGAGGTCCAAGGTGTTCATGATAAAAAATAACTACGGCAACTTCGGGACACCACACCCCTACAGAATACAACTAAGCTTGTGAGCGAGCTAGCTTTACTTCTACATGGCTGCTACCACTGGTACTCGCGAAAAATACTTTTGAAGAATGCTGGTGGCCATATTTTTTTGCAACAGTGCCATCCCCCTGTCAGCGAGGGGGCGATGCAGAAATCTGAGGGGGGGGTCAGGACATCCCCCCTGGATCCGCGCCTGTTTTCATCGCTCCTCTGTGCGCTCCGCCGGCTTCTGCCCGTCACACTACTCCCTTCTAGCCACCATAACAGAGCTGAACCAGGAAACCAAAAAAGACTTAGGAGTCACCAGAGCGTTTGTCCTTCACCTCGCCAGAAGTATACCTGATGACATTGGGCACAAACACTTCTTCGATAATTATTTTACTTCCTTGCCAGTATTGCCGTGTGCTTCTTGAAAAGAAAATATATACTGCTGTAACAATCCATTCAAACCGGACCGAAAAATGCCCACTGAAGTCAGAAAAACAACTGAAACAGGAGGGAAGACGTTCATCCAACAGCATAGTAAGCGGTGATGAAAAAATATTCCTCAGAAGATAGATGGACAACCGGGCGGCAACATTGGGCTCGAACTACCTCAGCATCCATGAAGAAGACAAAGTGTCAAGGTGGAGCAAGGCGGATGGCACCTTCATAAATATGAAGCGTCCCGCGGTTGCCCGGGAGTACAACCAGAGCATGGAGGGGGGGACAAAACAGATTTTCTGATACCGTCAAACCTCATTATTACGTACCTGCTGAATGTGTAATTGCGGTTTAAATGTAGTTGTGAAGATTCCCCCACCCAGCCCCCATTGAACCCCATGTATTGGCTGACCGCTTAAGCTGTAGTCGCTCAATGCCCCCCAAACGGTTAGTGCGTACTATTTTTAAAGACGATAGTCTTTCTTGGGCTACCTAAACGCGAAAAAACTTAGTGTGTGTCTGTCACTCGATCTCAACCGCCCGGCCAAAACCAACCGAGCTACTAGCACTGGTAGCACGGGGTCACACAGGTCAACATTTTACAG